>NW_015625574.1:908605-909038 GCF_001515625.1 Sinocyclocheilus rhinocerous
ACTGCAAACGCGTCCTGTGCGAAAGCAAAATGAGTCCGTGCTGCTTCTGCACCGCATACACATACTGTATACGCACTGCAGACGGAGTACGCGTGAACTTGGCGCAACAAATCTAGTTCAACATCTGAGGCAACGCCACAAAGAGCTCTATGACCAGTGCATGGCAAAAAAAAATCCCTGGACACAGGATTTTTTTTTTTCTGCCATAGGTCTTATTCTAGAGACATTTTGTTACACCTTTACTTAATGATTATTTTGGCCTTATGTCTGTTCTAGAGACATGTTACAGCTTCTTGATAAAGCTCTAATTGGTTTTCTTTTGGAAATATGTTTCAAATTCACACTGAATGCATTAATGACTGTAAAGCATGTCTGTGTGTCGAAATCGTGTGATTAAAATCGAAATCGCAAAATTGATCAAAGAAATCGCGAT
>NW_015625574.1:909226-921382 GCF_001515625.1 Sinocyclocheilus rhinocerous
TCACATTATCCTTCAGAAATCATTCTAAGATGCTGATTTGCTGCTCAAGAAACATTTCTGATTATTATCAATGTTGAAAACAGTTGTACTGACGAATATTTTTATGGAAACCAAGATACGCTACCATTCAAAAGTTTTGAGTCATAAGCAAACTCCTCAAAGAAATGTCAACAATATGCACTGAGATAAGGTTCATCTATCTGCTGACAGTGAAGGGAAGCACACTTAAGACACATCCTGAGATAGCAATCACAATCTTCCACTGCTCTCAGCCTCACAGACGGGGAGTGACATTCCCGTTTATCTATTCCAGGGACTTTCTTCTATATTTAAAACCTGATATGGTTTTAAAAACAATAACTATACCAAATTATGTAACAGGAGGGCAAGAGGACTTCCCCATTCAAATTGAACAGAAGCCAGTAATTCAGAGACAAAACCACTCGCATTTCTAGAAAAACAACTTTCAGCGATCAAGGGTTTAATTTCTCAGCAGACGGATTCAAAACAAAAATGAAAAAGGGTAAGATGAAAGAAGCGATGTGTGGCTATCAGACAGCTTGATTTCGAGGACTAGTTGTCACTATAACCCCACGGAAATGTAATCAACCCAGAGAACGGACAAGAGTTCAACACGCTTTCAAACGTCTGGAGCTCAAGGCTATAGAGACAGCTGAAGTCACACAGACATTAATCAGGTTTGTCTCCTGAAATGAAAATGGAGAGAAATAAAAGAGGATTACTGTTCGAGGCTGTAGCGAATTGAGTATTTCAATTCCACAAACTAAAGCCTCTGAATCCTGCAGTAATAACTGTCTGCCGTCAGTCAGGGGAAACAGTGTCATTGCTGCACACTAATGTTTTCGTTTCTCAATATAGGTGAGGGATATGCATGTGTGTGACTGAGCTGACTATAGTATATGTTTACTGAGAGGATGGCAATGAGGAGAAAAGTCAGCTAAAAGACCACAGGGCAGTATTAAATCACAATAAAAAAAAATATCTGTTTGTTTTCAAACAAAATTTGAAAAAGTGGAATCAATTTTCTGAAATTAGACTAAAAGTTTAAGAAGTTCCGTTATCGTATCAGCAATAGTCATTAAGTCATGGGATAATTATTACTGTAACATCTCAGATGCTGATAAATGTCCTACAATACAGAGAAGGAAGACGCCACAGCTAGGATGGATATAGCAAATGAAGTCAGTTCATCTCAAATGTCTACATCAGTTTCCAACAGCGATCAAATTTCACGAGATCATCTGAGAATGTCATCACAGATCAGACCCTCTTAATATCATAAAAATATCCCTCTAAATATTGCAAACAAAGAGCCAGATTATCTGGTCTAATAAAAGGAGAGTACATAAAAACAAACTGGATCGCAGCTGAAAGATGCACAACAGAGGAGGGGGAAAAAAAAACACTTACTTTCCAATGTTGTCTGGAAGTGCTTGTAAAGAAATGTCATTGATGGAAAGGCATGTTAAACTCTGTAATTCCGGAAAACTTTCTGGCAATCTGAAACAAAACAAAAACAAACGTACAAGCCACAGTTCACACAGGGAATGTCAGAAGAGAATAAAGTGCATCTGCTCTGCTGGACAGGTGAAAGAACATGCTCACGCCAGCAAAACATGAGCACCACTATTGAACAAAATGAAACAAATAATTGCTTACAAGAACGTTCTGCCAGTAAACTAAAACTTAACCATATGGATGCTTGTTACAAAATAACCAGAGAATACAGAAGCAGTCAAGCATTGTAACATCCAGCAAAATGGGGGAACAAATTGGCAAAGTGGATCCAGTGCTAATGCATAACGCATGACCTGTCAAGCACAACACCGCTCTTAGGATATCGTAGGGCTGGACAATAATTCAATATCAATATGTATCGCGATATAATTTTTTTCAATAACGGTGATATGATTTTTAAACACATTTCCGATATTTCGATATACATTACCAGTGTTTCCCATACATTGATTTATTTGTGCCGTTTGACTTTGTTGAATAAACATGAGCACTGCACGTTTCAAAATCAAAAAATGTCGCGGGTGTTTTATATAAATGTATCTGTGAAGGGAACCGACTGTCTTCAGAAAAGTTTCAATGACATTTTCATTTTAAGAAATATATCATGATATACATTTTGGCCATATCGTCCAGCCCTAGGATATCGTCAATAAACCGCAGAGATGCCGTCAACGCATTTGTGGTGTATTAGACATGCAATTAAGACTCGTTTAAAGAACCACCCAGCCTCAATGCACACACCACAAGAAGCACAAAGAAAAATGACTGTGGATCTGTATTACCATCCTGATGAAGTGTTGGAGGAGCTACTCTACAACTGCAGTCTAAAACAGATAAAGTACTCACAAGCTTTTCTTTAAAAAAAAAAAGTAGTAAACTTCACTACAAGCTACTAACAAAAATGTAGCTAACTACAGATGCAATGTCTTATTGATTAAATTAGAATTATATTAGAAACTGGGGTCACACTTTATGTTAAGGTCCAATTCTCGCTACTAACAAACCAGAAACTAGGACTTTTTCCTCAATAAACTCCTAATGCGGTGCTTATTAATAGTTAGTGCGGTAGTTGTTAAGTTTAGGTATTAGATAGGATTAGGGATGTAGAATATGGTCATGCAGAATATGCGCACTAATACACAGCCAATATGTTAATACCGTATTGTCCCGAATATAAGACGATGTTTTTTTCTTGGAAATACATCTGAAAAAACGCGGTCGTCTTATATTCAGGGTCTAGACTTTGACATGTCAATAATACACCCACAACACTAGGTGGCGCCAAATACGCATAAAACCAGTGTGCCATGAAATGCGTAATGTAATGAGTGTTGTAAAGATCGCGAGTAAAAACAAAAGAAAAAGAAAAGCTTACAGCTGCATGAGTCGTGACTGTCACGTTAGCCTGATGGGACCAAACTCTCTTTGTGATTTTAAAACGTAAGACAGTACCCAGATTTGAAGACTACAGTAAGATTTAACTTCTACTGTTAATAAGATATTGGTGGGCTACTATTAGATGGATAGCCTAAATGTCCTAATTCAGATGGGCTACCTGTTTTTTTTTTTTTATGGTATATCAAAAAGTGTATATTTTTAAAATGTGATTGTTGGTACATTTGACCAGTTTTTACCATACTTTCAAAACAAAAATTAAAATAGGAAAAATATGCAATATGAAAATATTTGAAGACAAAATGTGTTTTACTGAGAAAAAACAAGATTTGGTTTTTAAAAAGCCTTTTTCCAAAAGGTACATCTGGAAAAAGGGGGGTCATCAGGGTCGTCTTATATTTGGGCCAATACGGTAATAGGCATACAAATCAGCAACTAGTTATTAGTGAGAATTGGTTTTTATACTAAAGTGTTACTGAAACTAGCATTATTTTTTTATTCAATTAGGGTAACAACAGCAAAACTGAATTCTAATATAACATAAAATCTTGTAATAAACTGCAGTATTTTTGTAAGTATTTTACTTACTATAGTTTTCCATCATTTTTTCCATGAACTGACACCACACATTGAGCTTTGTAAAACATGTCAGCAATCATACAGGATCAGAATATCACACAAAAGCTGAAATGCACAATTACCTTGTCAAAGGATTCCCACTAAAATCTGCTACTTGGAGGGTTTTACAATATGAAATGCTTTCAGGGAGTTCCATAATGTCTGTGAGAAAAAAGAAGAAAAAAAACAAAAAAAAAGAGGAAACAGATTTAATCCACTTACAACAATAAAACCCTTGCTATATTCAAAACAAAGGCCTTGTACCAAAACCTAGAGAGGATTTAAGGAATTACTGGTAAACTTCCAACATTAGGGCAGAGATGCTTTTAAGAAGAAGCCTTCCTTTGACCACATTCTAAGTCAGCACTGCATGCATCCTTTACTGAAACATGCAAGATCATTACTTATAATTACCTATCGGTAAGCCCCACCCCCCTTAGTTACTGTCGCTGACTCGGACAAACAAACAAACAAACTGAGTTGCTAACGGTTTTACAATGACAGCTGTCCCAAGATGTTTTTGATAAATTTTGGAGGGATTTACAATTAATATGGTGGGATTCATTTTGAAGTGAAGCAGTCAGAAAGCAGGAGAAACCTTGCGTTACGGTCGTCACGATCGCAGATGACAACATGCAGGATCAACACTATGTATCACAGCATACGATTAAATTCATTTACATTTATCCAGTTTAATATGGAGAGGCACTGAAATGTAGACCTTCGTTTATGTGTTTTTGTCCTACACAGTTAGCTATTCCGGTTTGTACGTTAGCATAGACTCACAAACTTTGACATTAGCTAGTTTTAGCCAGAGATACCTTGCTGAAGCACAAGATGACATTAACGTTTACTCGAGCAGATGAAAATTGTAACTTAAGTGTATGACAACCAGAAAAACAAAGATTTCTCCGTCTTGTTTGGGCTTAGGAAATGGAATAAAATCAAATCTATTGCCCATCGTCTCAGGATAGCTGGAATCAGTGTTACAAGTACCCCAGGCACATCGTTTTACCATTTTTTGTAGCATAAACACCATCAAACCGATGAGCGCTTCGGATCTTCCAATGTTTCTCTATGGCGCTGAAACCTAAAGATGTCAAATTGATACTCAACTGCTATTGGCTCATCTGCATTCTAGGGGAGGGGCTTACCAATAGGTCAATTATTCAATAATGAAACGACAATAAAATCTTTTAGTCAATAAAACTATTTCCTACCTTACTCAACATCTGAGAGTGCTATGCAGTTTTATACTAGTAGAGCACTACGTTGTAAGCTTAATGTTAAAGCAAAACTCTGCTGGAAGCAGCTGTGAGTTGCGTATCCTTCCAGTGAGGAGTGCTATAGTGTGTGACAGTATATTCACCCACTTTTTCAGAGGCCTTGGTTCCGGAAGTATTCATCCCATTCATTTTTCCCATAGGGACTTTTAAAAAGGCAATATCATTTAACGATGTCTAACATAGTCTGGGAGCATTGGGAAATTTGCATTGCTTCACTGGAGTGGTCAGGCCACTTAAGTGTTCTTCTGCCGCAATTTCCTTATCCGTCTCTGACTGCTGAACATTTCTGGGTAATGTAGTTTTTCCACCAGGAATTCCACTGTTAAACCCGATTCATTTAAAAATGAGTTGAAGTAATGCTGGCTGATGGTTTCAACAAAAGCATATACCACTGATTAACAACCTCGTAGCTCACCGTAGGTTTGTCTTAGTTAAGTTAATGTTCGAAATCAATTTCTCCATAGAGCATTGGTCTCAAACTCAATTCCTGGAGGGCCACAGCTCTGCAGAGTTTAGCTCCAACCAGCTCCAACTCACACCTGCTTGGAAGGTTCTAGTGATCCTGAAGAGCTTGCTTATCTGGATCAGGTGTGCTTGATTAGGGTTGGAGCTAAACTGTGCAGAGCTGTGGATCTCCAGGAATTGAGATTGAGACCAATGCCCTATAGAGAAACTGAATGACATTTTTACTTGTACTGTAGAACATGACTGCGAATAGAGCCGTAAATCTTTACAGGTTCCATTTCAGATGCTTCCTTACAGGATACAGAGACAGCAAGGTAGCTTACAGGGGTTTGGAACAAAGCCAGTATTTCAATCATTTATGTGTCGGCCATAAACATGGTGCTATACCTAAGAGAGATCAGAGTTCAACTACAATACAATGTCAGTTTATAAGGGAGGAACTTCCACAGCAAGACAGTGTGTAAACACACAAAGAGCATAAACCATTCTTAAAAAGGGATAGTTACATTACATTAATTACATTTAGTCATTTATCCAAATCGACTTACAAATGAGGACAATGGAAGCAATCAAAATCAACAAAAGAGCACCCAAGAATGAAAATTCAAGACATTTATTCACCCTCATCGCTTCGCAAACCTGACTGTAAAGTACTTTTTTTTTTCAATATAACATAAAAAAATAAAGTCCAAACAACATTCAACCCCACTGACTTTAAATGTATGGACAAAAATCTCAAAATATCATCTATGCTGCATAGCAGAAGAAATAAAGTCATACAGGTTTAGAAAGACATGCGGGAGAGTAAATGGGGGTAGAATTATATTTTTTCTTGAAATATAGCTTTAAAAAAAGGTCATTTAAAATCACAAGACACCACAAACCATGAAGTCTAATTTTAAAACTGCCGCTTGATCAAAAAAGGTAAAAATAGCTGAAACAAGAAGTGAATTTTGGGCGTGGAGATGCTGCGATCCAGGCTGGGAATTACTGTGGATGATGCTGAAAGGTTGTATGTAATTGCTGAGCACAGAAACCCAGCTGCTGAAATATGCTGGGCGTATGCTGGAAACGTGTGGGAAGGGCGAGACACGGGAGGCCAAATTTTCTCACAGACACGTAGTACAGTAATTAAACAGTGGTCTGATAAAGCAAAGGGCTTCTTACCATTTCGAGAGATGTCTAGCTCTACGAGCTGGTTGAAGTTGGCTATATCCCCCGGCAGCCGCTGGATCTCATTGTCACTTAGGCCAAGTTTTCTCAGCTTAGTCAAATTGAAAAATGGCTGCAACAGAGCAAGAAACACCAATTAATTGCTACTGCAGTTTGAAAAAGTCATGCACAATCACAGCACAGTCAGGACTAGTGCTAGTAATTGTACATGAAATCACAGAAATTAAATGATAAATGTAATTACATATGATTTTTTTAAATCACATAAAGAGTAAACGTGTACACAAAAAGTGTAATGTACAGTATCAAATTATCAAATAATCAAATTTATTTTTATATTTATTTAGGCATATCGTATATATAAAAATAAAAAAACGCTGGATGAAATGCCAAAATGCGGCTAACATCATAAGATGTGCATAAAAATACCTTATGCACTCAGTTGAAGCAGATCATTTTTTATTCAATAGGAAGACATATGCATAAACTGTGACAAAAACACATTTATAGAATAAATTACTGGATGTGCAAAAAAAAAAATAAAGTAAAAAATCATATGACTTCGCCTCAATAGATCATGTGACGGCAGGATAAATCATATTTTAATCGGGATCACTATTTCAGCTTCTCTTGAATTATTCAATTTGCATCTGTGATATTTACCTGCTGGTTATTTATCCTAAAAACATTCCATTTTATTTTGACATTTGCATTATATTGCATTGTTAACAAGCCTCCACAAACTTTTATCGTTGTGGTTGCCAGATATGAACAATATAAATCCACCCAGTCAGAACGTTTCTCCTAAATCCATACATTTGCTGCCAGTTGTTTAATCAGTCTTCCCAACCTGGCAACCATGTGCATCTTCATATTACATAAAAAGCACTGATGAGCTGAAAATGCCAGCAAAAAGTATACATTTAGAAATTTTGCTCCAGTAAGTGTAAAACAGCCAGTCTGTTTTCTTTCACATGATTAGATCTGTGAGCAATCCATGCATGCTGACATTCTCTTGACTTATATTTTTTGAGTATAATAATTGTGATTAACCATTTAACCATTATCGTGCAGCCCTGGTAGATCATGTGATTTGATAACTCGCCTAACAAGCAGACCAATCTCATAGTGCATCTAAAATACCATTTTAGTCATTCTGAAATGCCAACGTCTGCGATCAAAATGATTTGGTTGTATATCAGTATACCTCACTGAATTGTTCAGAGAATTAACTCCTGAAGTAATTTATTAAGTGGGATGGAACTGAAATCTGTGCTTTATTTGCAAATGTTTTATGCAATGCAATATGCAAATTTTTCGCACCAGTTTAATTCATGCCTTTGAATGTACACAGTTCAAGATGGAACGGAACACTTGATTATCACATAACGAATATTATTAGCTTTTCTTTTTTTAAATAATAAAAGGTAACAAGTTGTCATTGTTGTCACATGATCGTAACATGGAAATAAATAGGCCTCATTATTTTTCATTTGGAATGCAATATTGCATAAAGCAGTCAAGTCAAGCGCAATGCATTGTGGGATTCCATACAGTATGCTTTGTTGTATAATGCATATTTTGCCAATGCAGTGGGTTATTCTATGCATACAAAAATTGTGTACAGTATATACTGCAGAGATAGTAGGAATAGTACATTATTATGCTATTCCAAACATAGCCTATGCAAATCAACAGGGTGTTTAGAGGGGATTATGGCTAATTCTGATGCTCTACTGACTCACATTTGAGTATTATTGATGTGTTGGTCTAAAAGCACAAGACATACAAGATACACCCCACACAAATTGTCTACAAACAGAACCACATCCAGATATTCCACAATCAATTCACACAGAAAAAGAACTAAACTAGTTTATTAGGTGAGTAATTACTAATGTCCAGTGGCCTGGCAAAAGCAGCTCAGTGTATGGCTCTCTGTGACGTAATCAGCTATTCATGTCTATCTGCCTGACCTACTTGTTCAGTTCCTCCCACCTCTCACTGGCACCAGGACTGACACGAGGAAAAAGGTGCATTTGAAGCACCCCATAAATCAGCGCAGTCAGACGGAGAGCAGAGCCCGTTACAAACAAACAACCTGCCTGCAGCATCTCTTCAGCAGTGCTTATATTGTACCTCCTGCATGTTCAACTCAATCCTCTAAAGTACGCTTGGCTCTAGATAACAATATTAGAGGATATAGCCCCAACGATCATCATCATGAACGACCCTGAGCACTCGTGGTGTGTACAGCTCCACTGCCACTCACTGTAAACGGTAAAATGGTCTACCATTATCATTATGTCTTGCGGTCCAGTTGGAACCAAGCCAGGCTGCTGGCTGGTTCCTTCAGTAGTGGCCAGGAATAACATGTGAATGGCAATATCATTAACTAGCGCTCACTTAATACCATCCACGTTTCCTATAAGCACACGAGTTCTAGCAAAGACAATGTGATTAATATTCATGAGCCCAGCCGCTTATCAGACCTTAGCATTCTACATTATTAGTAGTAGAATTAGTAGTAGTATTTTTTTTTTTTTACAATAACACTAAATGACTTAAAGGTGGGGTAAGCGATTTTTCAAAAACGCTTTAGAAAACGACCGATTGTGCAATTAATCAACACAGATAGTTAATTGCTGGAACTATCGGTTATCGGCGTAAATCAATACCAATAAATCCAAATATAAATCCAAATCCAAGTATAAATCCAAAGTTTTTCCCAGTTGCGTCCATTGCTGGAGTGGTTAAGAAACTCTGCTCTCGTTATACAGTATAAGAGCGGCCTCTAGAGGTGAATCACTGATGCCTCCTGCTGTTTGTTTTGACACCGAATATTGACAACGAAATTGTATGTATACTGTACACTACAGTCCATGTTTTCATATCATAATAAAGTAATTAGTTTGTTGACTGCATTAGCAAAGAAAAACAGCAGTAAGTTTGCCAACAAGGCTGAGAGGACGCAAACATTAGCTGTACCTCAAGCGGTTAAAACAATGTGACCAAAACACAAGCATGTCCGATGATTGTTACCATGCATTTGCATTAGTTTATGCCTGGTGGTCACTATTATGCATCCATTAAGTTAGCGATGTTGAAGATTTAAAGCTAGTGATATGAAAAAGCAAATATGTTCATGCAGCCAACAGAAACAAACAAATCAGAAACGTGGAATTTAAACTCATCTATGTCAATTTGTTCATCCTTGAAGTGAACTTCTGCCTAGTTGGTGATGAAATAAACTGTTTTTGACCGCCGCTTGAATTTGAATTTCTGGTGTGTGATACCTTTGAGTTGTCCTAGATGCGACAGGACAACGCTTCTCGTCCGTTAGGAGACCGTCATATTTTGTTATTTTGGTAAGATAATCAAGTGTTCTAAAATAGAAGCAAAGTGTGAGAGCATACATGTCACACAATATGTGTATGTTATTTTACTGCTTCAACCTTTGTGTAGATTAGGGCTGGGCGATATGTCAAAAATATCTTATCGATAATATCCTTTAAAAATATCGCGATATCTGATAATATCGTCTACCTAAGCCCCACCTCCACCACACCCCGCCCCCACCAAAACTTTATAGTTTTGTTGCAAATGAATTAAGAATTTATAGTGCTATATATCAGCTTAATTAAACAATTATATTGTATACACGGTATAAAAAATCTGCAAAAATATTGCACTGAAATGTGCGCTGATAGTGCGTATTTTAATTATACCGGTCATGTTTGTGGTTTTTCATCATTATGCAGTCTGTTTAAATAAATATTCAGAAACACATGCAGTGCTACTTTTAGTATTTTTTCTGTTTAACTTTTATTAAACTGCAGATCAAAATAGAATAGGCCAATACCCTAAATAAGGATAAATTATATTGGAACGCATCTCCAAAATAATCGCATACACAGATGCACGTTGCCATTACAGTAGTCAGCGCCGAACAACAGGCAAATAAAATATAAAATGAGGTTACAAAAGTGATTCAGTCAAGATCAGTGAGGGATTTTCTTTTCTTTCGTTCTTTAAATTAACATTAACGACTGGAGCCAGCGGCTGCTGTCAATGCACGGATCCAATACACCCTTGTTTTCTTTCTCCGCTAACTTGGTAATACATTTTCGAATTTAAAAATTGCATCTGTTAACCTTAGCTAAAGCACTATGAACTTAACATTAATGATCTAATATTATATATATATATATATATATATATACAGTGGGTACGGAAAAAATGGTGCAAAAAAAATGCCCCTGTATGAGTTTTTGACTCATATTTATATCATACGGTAAGCGATATCACATGAGCAGCGAGAGCAATATCACACGAGTGCTGATTTTGTCCCGAATACCACGAGTGCAAATGTGATTTTATACAACAGTTCAGTAAATAAGAAGTTGATACTGCGTTATATTATAAACACAATATTATGTGTTTTTGCTCAATTTCGCAGAGAACATATTACCTAAAGCCACAGCAGAATTGTTGTGCGTCTCTGAGCAACACAGCTGTGTTTAGTTTCTGAATGAATCCGCGTTTTGAACGAATCGTGTGAACCAATGATTCAAAGCCCCATTCATAAAGGGAGCCATTTAGGCCTACTTCATTCCTGAATGAATCAGCCGTTAAATTAATGACTCATAAAGACATTTACCGCCACCTGCTGGCAGATTTAATTTCTTATTTGGAATATCATTTCCAAATAAATAATGAAAACATTAAAGGTATAGTTCACCCAAAAAATTTAAATTCTGTCATTATTTACTCACCCTCATGTTGTTTCAAACCTTTCTTTAGTGGAACATAAAAGAAGGTATTTTGAAGACTGTTGGTAACAAAGCTGTTTTGGTAAATGACTTTCATTGTATGAACAAAAAAATACTGAGATGTTTCTCAAAGTATTTTTTTTGTATGTGTTCCATAGTTTATGTCAGGCCGTTTATGTAGCTTGAATGTTTATGTGTAATACATTTTATGTTGAATCAAACAATTAAAATATTTATTTCTAAAACTACAATTTATCAAACAGGAATTGTGTGTGCTCAAAAAGAACCGAAGGAAGGAGGAGGAGTTCTCAGGTGCATAGAACAAAAAGAAGAAAGTTTTAATCCAACAGGTAGCTGAAATTGTCCACACACTGGAAAAATCCAATCAGATCAAAAAAGGTCTACCAAAAATATAGTTTTTTATTTTCCATATGCAAAAGTGAAAAAGTGACAAAAGTGCAAAGTGTCTTAAAAACAGACAAAAGAGCAGATGTTTCAGCCCATGCTTTCTTCAATGCTCATGAAGCATTTGCAATTTGTAATGTCAACTTGATACTCTCTCATTTAACACAAAAATAGCTTTAAATAATCTTTTGTGGGTATTTTCACAGTCAAATATATTTTAAAAATTAAATTAAAACTTTTAATCGACTGACAGCCCTAATAATATATATATATATATATATATATATTAGGTAACACTTTACAATAACCTTCCTTAGTTAATGCATTAACTAGCAATACATTTGTGACAGTATTTATGAATCTTTGTTAATGTTAGTTAATAAAAATGCACCTGTTCATTGTTAGTTCATGTTAGCTCAGGGTCATTAAATAATATTAACAACAGAAACAAGTTTTGATTTAAAAAATGTATTAGCAAAGGTCGAAATTAAAATTAACTCTGA
>NW_015625574.1:922291-924445 GCF_001515625.1 Sinocyclocheilus rhinocerous
TGTGGCTGGTCAAGCAAATGTTTGTGCTTGTTTCTGTATGATATAATTGTTCATATATCTATTAAAATACTGATATTCTGGTCTATAACTCCTCCCCGAACTTCCCGCTGCCCTGTATCTTGGTCTCTCATTGGCTGTAGGTCATCGCCGATGTGCTTTTCAGTCAAAAATCATTTCACACAGCGTGATTGTGAATCGCCGACAGCTCCAGATATTTAGCATGCCAAATATTTCGCAGGCGTCGGCGACGCGTCGGTGATTCCCTCAGATCGCGTCTTTGATCATTCACACTGTGTGATTGTCACTTACGTGAACGAGCACCGATTTGCCTCCGATGTCTGGCATTTGTCGGCGAACAAACTTAGGATAAATAAAGTAGCACATAGATCATCAGATGTTGACAATTCCAATTATACCCAAATTCAAATCTACCATCTTGAAGTTTTTCTGTCAATCCATCTGCAACAACTTTCCATGCCTCAAGGGTTGAAGAGCTCTCGGATTTAATCAGAAGAAATATCTTAATTTGTGTTCCGAAGATGAACGAAGGTCTTACGGGTTTGAAAGCAGGGTGGCCGATGGCCGATATAATTGTATTTATTTTAATTAATATTTAAGAAATTTGAAATAATTTGAAAATGGATAAAAAAATAAATTAAACAATTTATTAGTAATTTAATAGTATGTAAAATAAACAGACTTATACTTTAGATGACAAAGTATTTTTCACAATAAATAAATATTTAAAAAGGAAGTAAACACTGTAAGCAACAGAGCACTCAGTATTCTGGGAAGTTTGTGTGCATTGGGAATCATATTTTTTCAAGGTAACACTCATTTTACATACAGTACACAGTGAAAATGACATGAATATGACAGTGGGCAAATGCATAAAGCACAGCATAATTTGAAATCGCGAATTTAATTAATTTAATTAGCATTTAATTTGCACCGAAAGTCACGCAGAGAACACGCAATCATGCAGGATAGCCTACACATGCACACTTCTTCTATCTGTATAGACCCTTTTTCTGTTAAGGCTGATTTATACTTCTGCGTCGAACCTACGCCGTAGCTTCTTTCTTATATTTGTTCTGTTTTTGCATCGGTTCTAATTTATAACAACAAAGATAAAATAAAAACCAGTGAGCAGTAAGGGTGGGGGAAAAAATCAACAGAGCACTCAGTATTCTGGGAAGTTTGTGTGCATTGGGAATCATATTTTTTCAAGGTAACACTCATTTTACATACAGTACACAGTGAAAATGACATGAATATGACAGTGGGCAAATGCATAAAGCACTTGCCGTGGTACTGCGGGTTACACCAGCAACATGCCCGTGGACACTGCTGACTAGCGGTTTGCATGTGTACTGCACGTTGACGCGGACAACGACGCAGAAGTATAAATGAAAACTGACGCATAGCCTACGGCGCAGGTCCGACGCAGAAGTATAAATCAGCCTTTAGTAAACATTGTGATATTTTTCTGTGGACAGAGCTTAGGTAGAGGCAGAAAGATTCCCCTGACCGCTTCACTAATGCTAGCTATGAAGTTTGTTAGTAGGGCTGCACGATAAATTGCTTTTTTTTTTTTTACAATGACTGGAGAAAATCCGATTTTACCTGCATATGTAAGGTCACTCACAGTCCGGGACCGCGATTGTTATTTGAAAAGGTTAACTTTAACAGATGAAACCAGATCGGCCGACCCGTACATGCTCACTCAAAGCTTGGTCGATCTGACAGGATTAACGTTACCGGTTGAGTGACTCACATCTAACGTGTATAGTAAAGACAATCTCACTATGTCTATCTAGTCATGAAGATGTATATACATTTCAATTTCAGCAGGCAACTATTTTTACAGCTACATTATTATTCCAGCCACAATTAATCACAACAATGCATATACAATTACAAATTATTAAACATATAAATCGTCAGTTTGTTGTTTTACACACATGCACAGACATTATTTCATACACGACATAGTCGTGAGATGCAAGAAACATAGACATATGGAAAGAAATCTGTAGACGCGCCCATAAAAACAAAAGACAATACTTTATTGTTCCGCTCGTTTTAACCACAGCTGTCGTCAGTTTTTTGTCTGGCAGTGGCAGCAGGTATGCGATAAAATTGATAAAATTT
>NW_015625574.1:924563-924740 GCF_001515625.1 Sinocyclocheilus rhinocerous
CTTTGTTTAACCATTCTATCTGATTATTAGACAGACTTCTATCCCTATTAGACAGAACTGTTAACGACGACGGCAAACAAGAGGGAGAATGTGAGCAATGTGAGCACAGGCGCTGCCGTTATCAGCGCCGTCAAAATACATGTCCTGCCTCGAACGCATCGGCCAAATCGGCCAAAG
>NW_015625574.1:927952-940497 GCF_001515625.1 Sinocyclocheilus rhinocerous
TCACATCTAACGTGTATAGTAAAGACAATCTCACTATGTCTATCTAGTCATGAAGATGTATATACATTTCAATTTCAGCAGGCAACTATTTTTACAGCTACATTATTATTCCAGCCACAATTAATCACAACAATGCATATACAATTACAAATTATTAAACATATAAATCGTCAGTTTGTTGTTTTACACACATGCACAGACATTATTTCATACACGACATAGTCGTGAGATGCATAAGAAATCTTCAGACGCACCCATAATAACAAAAGACAATACTTTATTGAACCTTTTCTGATTAGAAGTGTGCGCTGCAAACGCGAGCATTTTTGACTATCGTTTCTGTTTATTCCGCTCGTTTTATCGTGTTTAACCACAGCTGTCGTCAGTTTTTTGTCTGGCAGTGGCAGCAGGTATGCGATAAAATTTCTAATTTGAGGCTGTATTATGTCGATTCTGGCACCCAACATCACAACAATATGGTATTTTAAGCTCCTTATGTAGCCAAATCTGAGCTGGTTTGAATTGGCCGCCTCCATTTTACTTCAGTTTTAGACAGAACTGTTAACGACGACGGCAAACAAGAGGGAGAATGTGAGCACTATGTGCTCAGGCGCTGCCGTTATCAGCGCCGTCAAAATACATGTCCTGCCTCGAACGCATCGGCCAAAGAGAAAAACATATCGGCCGATGCCGATATTTGAAAAATGCTAAATATCGGCCGATATATCGGTCGACCACTAATCGCATTAATGTTAATCAAACGATAAAAGAAAAGAAGGAATCACTCTCTGCTCTTGATCGAACTGCTTTTGTAGTTTTAATTTATTTGTAATGAACGCTTACAAATGTAATTTTTTCATTTTACTATTTGTTTTTCTTACTTGAATGCTTACGTTTAGATGTAAAATGAAAAAAGCAATACACTATACACTTGTTTCTTTCTTATATTTGTTCTGTTTTTGCATCAGTTCTAATTTATAACAACAAAGATAAAATAAAAACCAGTGAGCAGTAAGGGTGGGGGAAAACATCGATACAGCATAGTATCGCGATATTTTCCGCAGCAATACTGTATCGATACACGGACGCCAAGTATCAATCTTTTATTATACTATTTGGTAGAATAATGGCACGCCGCTCCGCTCAATATTCCGATCTATGAATGTGCATTCCGCTCGTGTACCGCTCATGCTCATCGGAAAAGCAAAGTCCGCTCAAATAACGTGCAAACAGGAAATTTCTATGCAGTATAGGCCTACTTGTTCCGGTTTGCAGTAGCGCTACTGTGCTGTAACATGGTGTAGGCTAGTTCAGCTGTACTGGGCAACGCTGGTAAAATGATGCTACCTTCAGTGATGCTATGCTCTGCTCTGCTATGCTATGCTCTGCTCATATGCTCTGATAATAATAGCTTTGTAGGACTATACATTATTTGGATAATTAATCAAAAAACAAACAAACAACAACTTATATCTGATTCTGTTACATAGAAGTGAATAAAAATAATATATTGATATTTAATATTAATGTAACTTTTCAATAAGGTTCCATTAATGTTAGTTAATGTATTAACTATGTTAATTATGTATGTTAATTAACATATAGTTAATGTATAGTTAATGAATAATTCATTTATTACAGTATTTATTAATCTTTCTTAATGTTAGTTAATGAAAATACAGTTATTCACTGTTAGTTCATGTTAATTCAGAGTGCATTAACTGTTAATTAACATTAACAAGCACAACTGTTGATTTTAATAATGCATTAGTAAATGTTGAAATTAACATGAACAGATTAGTAAATGCTGAAGAACTATTGTTCATTCTTAGTTCATTAAAATAGTTAACTAATGTTAACTAATGAACCTTAATGTAAAGTGTTACCAATATTAATGTAAATTCTGTCCAGTTTTATTGTGTTACTTTCAGTAAAAGTGTGGTTATTTTATTGGCTTGTGTTTTTTTTCACTTTTACAAGCTATTTAAAAGCGAAGGAAAGCGAGGAAAAGAGGGAACGCACCGCCCCCCGCGGTGATACCGGTATTACCGGTGTTGTCACACGTCGATTAACCGGTGGGAAAATTTCCTCACCGTCACAACCCTAATTTATGACAGGTTTTCATGAAAGTGTTGGTCAGTTTGTCTGCTTGACAATCCCATTTTGCACTGCAACAATAAAACTGAAGTGAGATAAACAAACTGAGAAATGTTTCTTTTTAGTTAAAACAGATGTTGTCAAAGTTTTCCTTTGGGGACATAGTTTGAAGTTGGAAAAAGGTAATAAATTGCAATATATCGCAGAATATCGCAATATATTTAAAATTGCAATAATATTGTATCGTGACACAAGTATCGTGATAATATCGTATCGTGAGGCCTCTGGTGATTCCCACCCCTAGTGAGCAGTGCGTTCCCAGGTTCGCAGGATCACAGAACTCGTTTCTCCACTGTGAATAAATGGCCATCTGAATCCACAAGTTTTATCACTGAGGTGATGTGTGAATTTATTTTCACAGACGTCCATATGAGAAACAATTACCATCCAAATAGGGCTTTAGTGTCCATACATGACATCTATAGAATTCTTCTGACAGAAAAATCCATCCACCAGCAACTAAGCTAAGACTGAAGAGAAAAACTTTTAAATAAATGCTTATTCAGGGCAAACTTTACAACTCTGTTGGGACAGCCAGCAGAGAATGGTGTGAAACTGACTTCAAAAACTGTGTGGCTGCTCTTTTGAGTTCCATGCAAAAACTGAATAATGCATTGCGTTTCACACAGCTTTTCAAACACCGTTTGCAAAATCATCTGAAGACCTTCATGGTAACTTGCAGAAGAAGTCACAACAAAGAAGAGCGATTTTGGACATCATAGTGTGAAAATAATTGTATGCAAATAATTTTATATTCCTCCACTAGCATGCACAGTTAAAACTAAATGATGGGATTTAAAGAAATTGTTCACTCAAAAACTAAAAAAGGGGAAAAGATATGTCTGTCTGTGCGTGTGTGTGTGTGAGTGCATGTGAGAGAGAGAGAGAGTTTGTGTGTGTGTGTGTGTGTGTGTGTGTGTGTGTGCATTAAATCTCACTCATGTCGTTCCAATCCTGATTTGTATCATTTTCTATCATTTGTGAAATACAAAAGGAAAATGTTCAAGCTGCTCTTTTCTATAAATCAAAAATGGATAATGATTTATACTTCCAAGCCAGTACAATAGCTTTTTGTGAGGAACAGAGCAAAACAGAGAAAACGTTTTGTACCAGTTCAACTCATCACTGTACATGCTGGCTTTAGGTCTGAGGCTCAACGCTCTAGAGAGGACATGAACACACAGGACTGGCTCTTCCTGGCAAACAGCACAACTGAACGGAGTGGAGCGCAGGTTTTAAAATTTCAGTGCATGCTTAAGATAATTATGGCAATCTGCGCGAAAAACAGAGACACAGTGTTCCTCTCATTGCTTGGTCAGAAAGTCTTATAAGGGTGCTTTTTTTGAGTTTTTGTATGGTAATAATCAAACATACTAACTAGAGAATCAGCAATACAATAATACAACTGCCATCTGACATTTGTGTACATGGACACAGGCATCCTCCAATACTGAAAATAAATAATTAAATTGTCCTAGGGTTTTATAAAATTCGTTTTAGTTTTTTCCCAAATTCCATTTTTTCTGTTTTTATTTTTCTGGAAGCTTCCGTGATTTAATTTTTTTAAAAAAAGAGTTGATATCATGAAACTTATATAACCCAACAACAATTTTTTTTTTTTAATCTTTTTTTCTCAAATACTGTGTTTCACATTTACACTTCAGAATTATAATTTAATTGTAATAATCAGGTCTAATCAATTGAATTATTAAAACTTTTTCCAAATTAACAATTTAACACTTTTACAGTAACAGGTCCCTATCTATGTTTTATGTGTTTTTAGAAATTCTGTGCTGTCTGTTTTAATTATTCTGAATATATCATAACAGTGGTAATCAAATGAAGGCATAACACGTTGACAATCTAATGAATCTTTTGTTAAAAGTGAATTGCTTCAGTATGTGTAGTAGAAAAAAGCATGCCAGTTAAAAATTCTGGAAGCTTCCGTGATTTAATTTTTAAAAAAAAAGAGTTGATATCATGAAACTTATATAACCCAACAACAATTTTTTTTTTTAATCTTTTTTTCTCAAATACTGTGTTTCACATTTACACTTCAGAATTATAATTTAATTGTAATAATCAGGTCTAATCAATTGAATTATTAAAACTTTTTCCAAATTAACAATTTAACACTTTTACAGTAACAGGTCCCTATCTATGTTTTATGTGTTTTTAGAAATTCTGTGCTGTCTGTTTTAATTATTCTGAATATATCATAACAGTGGTAATCAAATGAAGGCATAACACGTTGACAATCTAATGAATCTTTTGTTAAAAGTGAATTGCTTCAGTATGTGTAGTAGAAAAAAGCATGCCAGTTAAAAATTGCCAAATTCCATGATTCAAATAAATTCTATTTTTATGACTGGATTCTGTCTGCTTTTCCGCATAGCATTGGGCCTCATCATCCCTACTCTGAATTACTCAACTGCACTTGACCTCCTACACTGACCTTCAGGAGCCCAACTAACCAAGTTATGAATGAGTTAGGGTTAGGGCAACCCTAACCCAATGCCAGAATAACAAACAGGCCATTATCAAAAAGAGATTTCTCAATTTCTCAAAAAGAGAAATACTTATTTTCAGTATTGGGAGGATGCTCTTCTTGTTTTCAGTCTCTCTTCTCACTCTGTAATCAAAACGTTAGTGCTGCACAGGAAGAGAAAATTGTCTAGACAACAGACACAGAAAGCTCCCAGACTGCAACAGGTCTGGCACTTTAGACTCGGAAGTCCACACCACACTCATCTCAGTACTTCCTTTGCTATTGCCTGCTATTGTAGCCTGTGAGAGTGTTATCAGGCTGACACATCGTTGAGGAGGAACACTGAACCTGTTCTTCCTGTTAATGAAGCTGGGCGGCTGTCACCCCTCCTCCACCACCCTTCAGCCAGCAAATACTAGTTTACATTAACCTTAACTAGGGCTGCACAATTAATCGAATTTCTAATCGCGATTACAATCATGGATGCCACAATTACATAATCGTTCAAAGCGGCAATTAATCGTTCAAAGTCCACTTACGTTATTCTGTGTGCTTAAGATGCTTTTTTCTTCTTTCTACATGTTATCTTACGGGTTTTTCCATTGTTTTAATTTTAGTTTTAGTATAACACTATAATACCATTTATATTTTTACTTTTTTAAGAGAAATACTTATTTTCAGTATTGGGAGGATGCTCTTCTTGTTTTCAGTCTCTCTTCTCACTCTGTAATCAAAACGTTAGTGCTGCACAGGAAGAGAAAATTGTCTAGACAACAGACACAGAAAGCTCCCAGACTGCAACAGGTCTGGCACTTTAGACTCGGAAGTCCACACCACACTCATCTCAGTACTTCCTTTGCTATTGCCTGCTATTGTAGCCTGTGAGAGTGTTATCAGGCTGACACATCGTTGAGGAGGAACACTGAACCTGTTCTTCCTGTTAATGAAGCTGGGCGGCTGTCACCCCTCCTCCACCACCCTTCAGCCAGCAAATACTAGTTTACATTAACCTTAACTAGGGCTGCACAATTAATCGAATTTCTAATCGCGATTACAATCATGGATGCCACAATTACATAATCGTTCAAAGCGGCAATTAATCGTTCAAAGTCCACTTACGTTATTCTGTGTGCTTAAGATGCTTTTTTCTTCTTTCTACATGTTATCTTACGGGTTTTTCCATTGTTTTAATTTTAGTTTTAGTATAACACTATAATACCATTTATATTTTTACTTTTTTTATAATTTAAATGAGAAACCAATCCGATGTATATTTGACATTTGAGGCTTAATACTATAGAAAAGCACTAAAGGTTTTTCAGTTAGAGTGTTTTCAGCTTGTTTATTTTCATATAATAATACGGCATGCAGTTGCATCAAACAATGGTATAAACATCATTCAACGTAAATTGTGATAATCATAATTAATAAATCGCAATTACAATTTCAAGGGAATAATCGAAATTATGATTTTTGTCATAATCGTGCAGCCCTAACCTTAACCCCTCGGTCAATATTTGAAGCCTGATTGGATTACAGAAATACAGTGAGACACAAAGCAAAGTCACTTAAAAAGTCCATCTAAGCTGTAAAAATCCCATAGCTATTTTTAATGATCACACCAGTTTCCTTAAACTAGAAATCATTAAATGCTCTCAAAAGTTTCAATCCAAACATTAAAAAAATTAGAGGCTTATGCTAGGTATATCAGCACTTATTTCCAAAGATAACGTATAACGAAGCTTAATTTTCTTAATCATCTTAATCTAAATCGATTTACTTGCCAACTATATAGTAGGTAAAAAAAAAAGAAAAGAGCAGTATGTCTGAATTCATTTTATTCATAAAACAGTAGGCTTTTTTTTTTGCCCAACTTACAATATAACTGACAATATTAACTTACTGATTTTAACGCAGCAGTTAAACAATAATAATGAAGAATTTGTAAATGTGCTGATATTCTGGAAAACAGCTCTCTTCATTTTCAAGGCATTCTGCATTTCAATTGGCTACATCAAGTTAAAGTGAGCACTGTGACTTTTGTTTGTTTGTTTACAACTTCAGTTCACACGCCGCTACACACAATTACATTTACACAACTGCAGACAATACATATCGCACACCCCTACACTCCTAGACATTGTTTCACATAAAAAAGGCTTAGCAAAGCTTGCTGAGAGAGCAGTGACGCAGACTAGTATCAGACTAGTAAGCTGCATCTGACTCTGGTTCCCCCACACACACATCTTTCATCACGATTAACTCTCCTCACAGCATTCCTCACATTTTAGGCCAAACAAGAAGTCTCAGCTTCCAGGAAATCTCCACGATGAGAGCTTTCACATACAAACCGACGAGAAACAGGCTTTAAGATGTGTGTTTTCCCTTTCTTCTCGAGCTCAGTCTAAACTGCACGCTTTTGACTTGGATATGGGCTCTTGACTATATGCCCCGCAGTCACATTGGGTCCGCATGGTACAAAGGAGAGTGAAAAGTCCAACCATTAACAAAATTTATTGGTTGCTCTCAAAACAAATGTCTTACTTCAGTGACTTTACCAAACAAACAGCAGGAGTCTGGATACCACAAACGAAGATGTCAAGCAGCACATTTTACAGGAATTGCGACAGTTCGGAGCAATCAGGTGTTTTGTTGTGGTCAAGAATATATACATACAGACTCAGATACATGATTTTAAAAAGAAAGCTTCAAAAATGAATTCACTGATCATCTCCCTTTCAATGAGCTGTTGACCACAAATGGCCAAGTCACTGAGTCACAGTGCAGTGAACGCAAGAACTGGATCGAGAATAACTTTTGTGAAGTAGACAAAGTAGATCCAACTCTGAAATGAATGATTCATTAACCAATTGGATATTGCTAAAAACACGTTGGCCTAAATGATATGCCACTCTTTTTTCTTTTATGTTTTGAAGGGCTTTATTTTTTAAATGGGGAAATTAGTTTTTCTGTACTGCTCATAACTTGCAAAAGTGTCTAAAAAAACCCAACATAAAAAGGAATGTGATCAGATTGCGATCCTGTCTGAAAAATAAAAAAAGCGATACATTTTTCCCATATCTCCCACCCCAATCTCTACTTTTATCACTGTTCCTCACACAAAACTATAGTGCGCCTTTAGAAGAACTGGGATAGAGCACATGCATTGTGTGGACTACTTTTTATGATACTTTCATGGTGTCTAAAGCTTCATTTATTTTATGCACGGAAAAGAGCAGCCAGAACATTATTCAAAGTTCCTCCTTTTGTGAACAACATGAAAGCAAGTAAACGTAGACAGAATTTCCATGAACTGTGCACTGGACTAAAGTTAAACTGTTTCTGTTAAAAGTATTAATTGGACAATAGATTTCGAAGCTACTGAAAATCAAGATGAACGTGCTCAGACACGAATAACTGAATTTGATAGTTAACGCAGCTTCTTACAATACATGGTTAAAAACCGGAATGCACTCCGTTCAACCACTCAAGCCTGATACGTGGCCAATTTACTGGCGTTTCATGCTTCCACATGTCTGTAATAAAACACAGCTTCAACTTTTTTTTATCCCAGCAAAGATTTATACAAGACCAATACTATTAATAGGACAAAAACTTTTGCCCTCCACTGCTCTGTTCTGAGAGAGTTCTTGATGTTTTTGTGGTAAAGATTACACAAGGACAACTGTAATTGCATACAAGCGTGAGAGGGAAAAGGCTTTTTAAATTGATGCACTGCAGCAAGAGGTAGAGGAAGTTGTCCTGTGTGTCAGCAAAGCATCACGGTTAAATCAGCATTAGCCTGAAATGTTCCCTGCTAGTCCTCTCCGGCGATCACGCTTTCCTGCTGCTTCACGCATGGGTCTGCACTCTGAAAGGTCACCGAAAAGGCAAAAGTGGAGCTTTCCGGTTGCAGAAAGCACTGCAGTTGAAACTCGCCACTTCTACAATTTCGAGAAGAGCTCGATGCGGCCCATTCGTGTCATATTGCATACTAACGCAGGACGCATTTGTCAGGATTATTTAGAAGTTACTCTAGATCCATGGTTCCCAACACTGGTCCTGGAGGCACCCCAACACTGCACGTTTTGCATGTCTCCTTTCTCTGACACACCAATTTCAAGTCTTGAAGTCTCTACTAATGAGCTGATGACCTGAATCAGGTGTGTTTGATTAAGGAGGCATGCAAAACGTGCAGTGTTGGGGTGCCTCCAGGACCAGGGTTGGGAACCACTGCTCTAGATCACCTAGGGTTAAGCGTTTAGTTCATGGATCATTTCTTTTGGGTTTGAGCCACTACAGCATTGTGTAATGGAGCGACAGCTGCCACTGCCACAATGTTTTTCTCAACCACATTGTGCTGAGTTCTAGTGTTCTCTGCCGTCTGCGCAATGACAACGGCCGCGTTTCAAATCCTAGTGAGCTACCTAACTAGAATGCATTTTTGGCAGTCACAGGTTCATACAACACTGCATTGTGGCATCACAAGAGTGTTTCTGTACAGCTCAGCCTACGAAGTCCAAAAACTATTCTGATTGCTGTCCAACAATTAATCCCGACTAAGTTTTTGTTTACATAATATATGTGTGTGTACTGTGTATATTTATTACATATAACACACAGTATACATTTTGAAAATAGTTACATGTAGACTATACAGTATATTTATAACTTACATTACATATAAATATTTTTAATATATAAACATAACATTTTTTCTTAAATATATACATGCATGTGTGTGTGTTTATATTTGCATAATAAATATACACAGTACACACACGTTTTATGTAAACAAAAACTATTTTGTACGCGATTAATCGTTTGACAGCACTAAACTATATTACAACAATGCTGACAATGCAAGATGCCCCAAACTGCTGTGAACGCAGCTTCACCTGTATGATACCCAAAAATGCTTCTGACTGGAAGTATGCAGAACAATACGGTCTCATTGTGGTTACGATGCCCAAAACTGCTGCTGACTCAGAGTACATGTCTATGACACCTAAAAATGCTAACTGAGTGACTTCCAACGCGCCTGCGAGACCACAATGATGCTCAAAACCGCTGCGGGCCGGGCATGTGCCCCAAACTGTTGAACGTCTCTCAGCTCACCTACGCGCAATGCTGTAACGAGCAGACGGCGTATTAGCTTTTGAGACGCGGCCCACAAATGCTTCTCATTCATCCAATAGCGAACAGTCTTTTCTAGCAACAGTGGTCCCAGTACAGGCTGGTAACGCAGGACGCATTTGTCAGGATTATTTAGAAGTTACTCTAGATCCATGGTTCCCAACACTGGTCCTGGAGGCACCCCAACACTGCACGTTTTGCATGTCTCCTTTCTCTGACACACCAATTTCAAGTCTTGAAGTCTCTACTAATGAGCTGATGACCTGAATCAGGTGTGTTTGATTAAGGAGGCATGCAAAACGTGCAGTGTTGGGGTGCCTCCAGGACCAGGGTTGGGAACCACTGCTCTAGATCACCTAGGGTTAAGCGTTTAGTTCATGGATCATTTCTTTTGGGTTTGAGCCACTACAGCATTGTGTAATGGAGCGACAGCTGCCACTGCCACAATGTTTTTCTCAACCACATTGTGCTGAGTTCTAGTGTTCTCTGCCGTCTGCGCAATGACAACGGCCGCGTTTCAAATCCTAGTGAGCTACCTAACTAGAATGCATTTTTGGCAGTCACAGGTTCATACAACACTGCATTGTGGCATCACAAGAGTGTTTCTGTACAGCTCAGCCTACGAAGTCCAAAAACTATTCTGATTGCTGTCCAACAATTAATCCCGACTAAGTTTTTGTTTACATAATATATGTGTGTGTACTGTGTATATTTATTACATATAACACACAGTATACATTTTGAAAATAGTTACATGTAGACTATACAGTATATTTATAACTTACATTACATATAAATATTTTTAATATATAAACATAACATTTTTTCTTAAATATATACATGCATGTGTGTGTGTTTATATTTGCATAATAAATATACACAGTACACACACGTTTTATGTAAACAAAAACTATTTTGTACGCGATTAATCGTTTGACAGCACTAAACTATATTACAACAATGCTGACAATGCAAGATGCCCCAAACTGCTGTGAACGCAGCTTCACCTGTATGATACCCAAAAATGCTTCTGACTGGAAGTATGCAGAACAATACGGTCTCATTGTGGTTACGATGCCCAAAACTGCTGCTGACTCAGAGTACATGTCTATGACACCTAAAAATGCTAACTGAGTGACTTCCAACGCGCCTGCGAGACCACAATGATGCTCAAAACCGCTGCGGGCCGGGCATGTGCCCCAAACTGTTGAACGTCTCTCAGCTCACCTACGCGCAATGCTGTAACGAGCAGACGGCGTATTAGCTTTTGAGACGCGGCCCACAAATGCTTCTCATTCATCCAATAGCGAACAGTCTTTTCTAGCAACAGTGGTCCCAGTACAGGCTGGTGTCTTCTTACCTTGGGCAAATCCCGGAGCTGGTTGGCGTCCAGTAGAAGCTCTTCCAAACTCGCTCTGTAGCGATAGATCTCATCCGGGACGAAGAGCAGCGAGCAGTGGCGCTTATCGACCGACTCGATGTGACGGCTGCACCGCCACAGGGGGATACAGTGAAACATCACGGGAGGCTGATCCTAGCCCTAGATAAATCCGTACTGCTGGAAAAGTTGCCACAGCAATCAAAACTCAAGCAAACGAGCTGGAGAAACCAGGAACGGTGAAAGAGCGCAACTAGTGTCGCATACAAATCTAGCGAATGTATCGCGCGCTGAAACATGGAATGAACACGTCGCGCTCCACTTCTGCTCTGATCCCTGGAGTTTCCTTTCCGCTTTCTCACCTGTCTCGCGACATCTTTACTGAGAGGCTGAGAAGTGTATCGCTCTTTGTGAGCGGTTACATGTCTGTTTAGTGGCGTTTATTTGGCGTTTTTCTTATCCCGGAGTTTATTTCCTCTTGGTCCAGTTTCTGACCCGGAACACTCACTCCCTCATTCCAGGCTGATGTCACGAATCCCAGCGGCTCCTCCCTTTTTCTATCCCTCCTTCCCTCCTGCGCGTCGTAAACAATAACACACTGAACTACAGAAACTACACTTCCCCTAACACACCTTGTTGCCCTTGAGTTATGTGGCATTCAACAAGTTCATATCTGTCATCCATCATATCTATCTGTCCATCTATCACAAAATCTGACAGTCCAAGTTATCCAGTATGATTTGTGTGCGTCTGCAGAATGTCATAATATTTAGGATGGCCAGTCACAAATATGTTTATTTGATTATCCACCCGATTTTATTTGAATATTTCTTATTCAATTACACTTTAACATTTTTCAAAATGCTTTTTTTCCCCCCAGGTTTAAATGAGAGCCATGGCTCTATCATTTTCAAACGAAAAAGATAAAAGCGCCAGATTTAGAACTGTGCATTGCAACAGCTTGTATCGTTTGCTCTTTTTTCGCATTTTGACACGTGGTCATGTTTTTAAACAACAGGAAATGTATTGCATCTTTTATTAGATGTTTGTCATTACTATTAAGCTAATAATATTAGTAATAATAACAACAGTTTGAAACTACGTAATCATGAACATGCGTGACCTATAATAAAACAAAATTAATGAATTTTGTGTTTCTGTAAATTGTTGTTTATCAACACATCATGCTTATGTAGAAAGATTGGAGAGACACTTTCCAGGATACGCTTATTTTTGGAAGACAGACACTTTCATAAAATTTCAAGCATTGACTATTAAAACCCCTTAACTGTCACCGTCCCACCTGTGGGACGTTTGGCACTCTTTTTTGTTGTTGTCTTTTTTCTCTATCAAATCTTTTAGTAATCATCATAAATCATATATCAT
>NW_015625574.1:942535-966100 GCF_001515625.1 Sinocyclocheilus rhinocerous
AAAAAAATTCAATGGAGTTTGGATGGCACCCGGTGGCTGTTTGTGGTATAACGCCCTAAATAAAATCTCACAGGAACCTCAATTTTTTTCATATCAACTTCAAATTTGGAACATAACTTATTTAGACATAAGGCTATAATTTTATACCAATTTTAGAGTAAAACCTGATATATGTAAAATATTTTATATATATAAACTAAAATAAAATTAATATAGTGCATTTTCTTTATAGTAAATTAAAACTACTATAACTTTTTGATACTTAAATATCGCAAAAAGAAGATTTTTTTCAAAATATTTGCTGATTTTCTTCTTTAAAAAGAGACCAACCTTATGTCTGTATTCCAAAGTGTCTATAAATTACAACAATTTAAGTTTGGATAGTGCACCTGCATGCCTATTTTAAAAAATGGGGGGTGACAGTTAAGGAACATAACTTATTTAGACATAAGGCTATAATTTTATACCAATTTTAGAGTAAAACCTGATATGTAAAATATTTATTATATATAAACTAAAATAAAATATAGTGCATTTTCTTTATAGTAAATTAAAACTACTATAACTTTTTGATACTTAAATTATCGCAAAAAGAAGATTTTTTTCAAAATATTTGCTGATTTTCTTCTTTAAAAAGAGACCAACCTTATGTCTGTATTCCAAAGTGTCTATAAATTACAACAATTTAAGTTTGGATAGTGCACCTGCATGCCTATTTTAAAAAATGGGGGGTGACAGTTAAGGAAGAAAACAAAAGCTTGTCCGCTGAGGAAAAATCAATCATTACAGTTGACTGAACACACTTAGCCCTTTTCTGACAACATGCACCAACAGGCTTTTCAGCACAATTTAAACAGCAGAAACAATTATGACAATTGTTTATGACAATAAACAGAAACAATTATGAACCAAAAAAACAATTAGTAAAACGGCAAAAATGTACAAGAAAACATTTGCCTTCAAGTATCCCAACAAGGTATAACTGCTTTTACCCAGCAGCCATTCTAAAATCATATTAGAATTTTTAAGTTTAGATACATTTTTGAACTAGAAGTTTTTTGAGAGCTGCAAATACCCAAAGTTTTCTGATCTAACTACTGTATGCATGACTATAAGGCTAGTCCTTTTTATTATTTGAAATGAGCAGGCTACTGTTTTTTCCCTGCCGTCTGCAACTATCCAAACAGATGATCCGCCATATAAGAATGAATGACAGTTCTAGGAGAGAACTACCACTAGATGGAGACAAACACGCTTGGGTTTGATGGCAGGCAAGTACCACAGCAGACAACCGATTTTGTGCTTATTTATAGTTTTAATTTCAGAATTCAAACTGTGTCTGTCATGATTGGAAAAAAAAAAATAATACAAAGAGACAGCTTGATTTCAAAGTGCAATTATTGTTCATACAAATAAGTACGAAGTTGATCATATTTCATCAATACTGTAAGCATCTTGTGGAATTACAAATTACATTGGGGGGAAAAAAAAAAAAAAAAGACTCCAAACGGTTTAGACAATAAGGGTGGGCGAGGAATGATATACTTTCAGTATTATCTGCTACATTCATCTGCGACTAAGCTGCTTTTTAAAGGCCTTTAGGGACTTTGCCATCATGGGGGCCACTCCTGTGAACATACAAGACAAACACACCACATTAAGACCAGCAAAACAATGAGAGCATTTGCTCCTGTATCAACCATGTAATCAAATGACTTCAAATAAATGAAAATGTTCATTCAAATAAAAGCTGTAAATGAGAGCTGGTGTCACGTTCTGACTGTTGGTAATGTGTGATACAGGTCTCACGCTCAAATCGGCAAACCAGATAAACTACCAGATGCCAATTTTGTGCTGCTATTACAATTACACATATTATAACTATTGGAATATGGATTGACTCCTGCCAAATAAAGTGTGGTCTTTAGAGGCACAGTTGAAAACGTGTGAAAACTCACGTTTAATCTTCCGGGGGTCTTGGGCTTGGCCAGAGTTGTTAGTGGAGGGCTTTGGAGGCTCACTGAAGCCGGATCTTCCCCGATTCTCATTGGGTTTCACACTACTGTGGAGTGATAGATTTTCTTTGAATGATATTCATCTGCACAGTCACTAGCATGACACTAATGGAAGGGAATTCAATTCCCACTCTCTAAAAAACGAATTATGTTCACATGAACTCAATCCGAGCAGCTGAGTCCTTAGCCATCTTCAAGAATCGGCTAAAAACACATCTCTTCCATCTTTATTTGACCCTCTAACTCTAGCACTTTCTATTCTAATTCTATTCTTTAAAAAAAACTTGCCTGTTAGACTTGCACTCTATTCATTTACTAACTGCTTGTTTTCTTTTAAAAAAACAAACAAACACTTGCTTCTCTATTCTTTTTGCATTCTATGTGTTTTCTTTTTATTTATTATACAATTAACAATAGCAAAAAAGGCCTCTAACACTAGCTTGCTCTATTCTATCGGTTTTCTTTTTATTTCTTAAATAATAATAAAAAAAAACCTTGCTACGTGTACTGCGTTAAGCTAACTGAGACTTGTTATAGCACTTGTGTATCATTGCTCTCTTGTTGATTTTGATAGCTTCCATTTTCCTCATTTGTAAGTGGCTTTGGATAAAAGCATCTGCTAAATGACTAAATGTAAATGTAATGAAGGAATTTTCCATGTTGATATTTCACAGGTGTTTTATGAATTACGTCTCACATCGTGTTGTGTTTTAGGGTCAAAAGGAAGTTTCCGTAAACCAAAAAAAAAAAAAAAAAAAGTGTTCACTTAAAAATCACAATTTTCTGAAAATGTGAGAAAATATGAGTTCGTTTCTTCATCAAAAAAAAGACTGAGAAATTTCTTCCAAAAAAAAAAAATAAATAAATAAAAAGTCCATCCTTTTTTGTCCTCTCACATCAAAATCCATCTGCCTGTTTATTTAGAACTCTTTAGAACTTTGCTTGCAAACGGTGCTTGATCTGTGCTGTGCACATTTCTCTCCTGATTCAGATGAGATGACCGTTTCACTGGAGAAAGCAAAATATGGATAGAGGACCAGAAGCATTGGTTAAATACACTTTTTGCTTCACAAGATGTGAATGGCTGAAAGTTAAAAGTCTTATTGATGGATTTGTTTGTTTCTTACAAACGTGCATCTTTTCACTTCACAAGACATTAACTGATGTACTGGAGAGCTGTGGATTATTGTGATGTTTTTATCAGCTGTTTGGACTCTCATTCTGACGGCACCCATTCACTGCAGAGCATCCATTGGTGAAAAATAGTGATGAAATGCTACATTTCTCCAAATCTGTTCTGATGAGGAAACAAACTCATCTACATCTTGAATGGCCCGAGTAAATTTTCTTTTTTTTGGCTGAACTACTACTATAACAACAAATGTCCAGAAAGAAAATTACCAGTACCTTTTGAATTCTTCTACTGATTTTTTCCCCCTCACACTGCATGATGATATTTACACAGTTGTTTTATTCATTCTATAACTATGATGCAAGTACACACAGCTGGCTCTTTCACCAAAAGGGCTGGTTGTGGCCCTTCCAGCCTAATCTGGTCTGAACTGACCTGGCTCTGTCTGCTGGGTGAGGTAGTGTCACGGGGCCGGCCGTGCCGTGAAGCTCCTGTTGGATCCTCACATTTCTAGGTGGCTTAGCAGCTGAGTGAATAAACGCCATTTTCACCTGCCTGCCTAAAAGAGAAAAACAAAAGCACAAAACATTAAGTGTGACATTAGGCGTCAACAGACCTTCAAAGCAAAGTTAAAGCAGGTGGTGGGAGAAAACACACTGACATTTTGGATTTGGATGGCAATAAAATCATAGACTAGCCCTTGTAAATGTTGAAATGTCCTTACGTCTGCATGAGAAACAACTACAATCCAAATAGGGCTACATACACATTATTTGGGGTAATATGTACTAACAGAAACATTTTTTATATCTTGGTGTAGCGATGAAATTTCTGCTACACACCTCTGTGTGAGGAGAAACGGAAAAGATCATCAGAATCAGAATCAGAAGGAGCTTTATTGCCAATTGTGCTTACACACACACACACACAATTTGTCTTGGTGACAGAAGCTTCCAGTGCACACACAGGGTGACAAGTGACAAGACACAGATAACAGAATAAAAACAAGTGATTAAAAATAAATATGTCAAATCAATAAACCATAGAAAAGAAAAAAAGACAATATATTGTATGTACAGATGTGCTATATACAAATCATGCAAGGGAATGTGTATAGATGTAAGATTAAAACAATAGCATATGTATAATAAATATAAGTATAGATAGTTGGGTATTGCTCATGTTTTACTGTGCTCTAGATGATGCTGTATACAGTTATATTCTAAATATTTTTTCTTTCTCTAAAAGTTAGTTCCAGATTTCACAATCTTCCTTCTGGGAACTAAGCAACTAAAACATGTTTGTGAACACAACCAGAAACTAACCGCATCATTTTAAAAAAAAAATAAATGCAAGTCATCCATTACGATAATCTACAGTAAGAGCGAAGAGACGCTTTCTGAGCACTTTTTCCATTCAGTTGGCCAGCAAGTTCATATTAGATATACAAGAAAAATAAAAAACATGAGTACAGTACATTCCACTTCCTGTCACTTAATGTGCCAAAAATCCAACCCAGGAAATTTAAAGGGAGCCAATTTTTACATTTTGCCCAAAATGACATTTTACGAAATTTGGTAAAAAATTACATTATGCATCTTTTAATAGCGAACATAAGCAGAATTTAGTCAAAATGCCAAGATCAATTGCAAGACAACTGCTGTGATCTCATCTATGCTAAAAAAAATCATTTAGAAGATTAAACCGAGAAATCAAATGAGCCGAAAAAGAGCCTTAAAGAAGATGAAAACGAAAGTTTGAAGGCATTAGAATTCAACCGTATCCATCTACTTCCATTAACCCCAAAGTCAGAGTTGCGCTCTAAATCTATTCATCGTCTGAGCAGACAGACGGTCAGAACCATATTACCACAGAAGCCAACTGCATTTATGAGCCTTCAAGCTCAGCTCACCAACAAACAACTGCTCTCGCTCTGGAGAAACACTTAAAGATGAGGCTTACAGATTACACTTACAAATCATCTCCCAATAGTCAGTCAACGTCTGTCTAAAGTACCAGCTTGGACAGTAGAATTAAACATCAGCTGACAATCTACAGTAGAAGGAAGCAACTTTGAGGCTGGAACCCAAATCAGCTGTACTATAAGCCAGCACTGGGCAACATGACATTATTGTAGAGCAGTAGATACTTTAATATCATTTATACCATGCATATTAGGATATCAGTGGTCAGGGCTGCTTTGGGACATTAAAGAAACAGTTCGCCCCAAAATGGAAATTGGCTGTCCCTCAGGACATCCAAGATGTAGATGAATTTGTATCTTCATCAGAACAGATTTGGAAAAATGTAGCATTTATCATTATATCATCAATGGATCCTCTGCAGTGAATGGGTGCCGTCAGAAACGTCAGCGTCCAAACAGCTCATAAAAACATCATCATAATAATCCACAAGTACTCCATCACATCTTGTGAAGTGAAAAGCTGCATGTTTTTAAACTTCAAACCATTGCTTCCAGCTAAAATATGAGTCCTCTATCCATAACAGAGGGTGAAATGGGATGGACATTTTCACTGGATGAAGAATTATGGATTATGGACTGGTAATTTGGCCAAAAGCAATGGTTTAAAGTTAAAAATTTTAATGATGGATTTGTCTTTTTTTACAAACGTGCATCTTTTCACTTCATAAGACATTAACTGACGGACTGGAGAGCTGTGGATCACTTGTGGATTATTATTGTGATGTTTTTATCAGCTGTTTGGACTCTCATTCTGACGGCACCCATTCACTGCAGAGCATCCATTGCTGAGACAGTGATGTAATGCTACATTTCTCCAAATCTGTTCTCTAGAAGGAACACAAGTACATTTTCAGCAACTTTTAATTTTTGGGTGAACGATTCCCGTAACATGTGCAAGGAAGAAACAAGGAGTAATGAGAAACTGCAGAGCACAGTGCAAATCCAATTACCTTTGGGCTTCCCGGAGTGAGCAGAGACGATGCTCTTTGTGATTTGCTTTAGTTTTCTCTCCCTCTCCTTGGACATGCGGAGGTACATCTCTCTCCAGGACTCATACTCCTCCAGCTGGGCGTTTCTGAAGTCTTTCTGGCAGTGTCTCTCCCACAGGTGGTCCGTCACCCCAATGTACACCTGTGTCAGAAATACAAAACGTATATTGGGAAGTCACTTAAAGAAAAGAAAAAAAAAAAGAAAAAAAAAAGTACTTTTTTTTTTTTATTATTTCTCATAACCTTTTTGAACTTCGCGTCGTGCCTAACAACGCCCCTTAGCGGTTATAAATTCACTGTAAACCGCGGCTTCACGGGGCTTATTGCTTTAATTTAAAACTTTAATTGACTTGGTCATTAGGCAATTCCCACACTTCAATGCCATTATTTCATAGTTTTCATGACTATTATTCAAAATGTTAATAATAAAAAATAAGTCGTGTGGTTGAGTCAATGTATATCTATATGGCACACACAGTTTCCAGCATTCTCACTATGAAAGACAACAGTTAGCTTCTTACTGGATTACACTCCTCAATCCGGAGCAGCTGTTCAGGCGTGCAGCGCTCTAGTACTGGCTCCAAAATCTCAAATGGCACACCTCCAATTTCATAGAGAGCTGCAAAACGGTCCAAAAAAAAATATCAAGCTCACCTGACCTCACACAACTATAATATCGAGAACAAAATCACAATGTCCAGTCGCGTACCGTCAATGTTGTTCTGCAGCGTTCGAATGCATTGCTGGTACAGCGTCATCATGGTGGGCAGGTACGCCATCTTACTCCCAGAGTACACTTGCATCTTATTCTTCAGCCTTTGTCCAATGAAGACCGGGGCCTCTTCACAGACATCAATGACCTTTATATCCACTAGGAAAATAAATAAATATCTGAGATAATTTCTATTGTAGCAATGTCAAGCTTTTGGCATTTGAGAACATAGGGAAAAAAAAAACAGCAGATGCAAAGCTTTGACTAGGGTTGCAAAGGTGTGAAAAATTTCTGGAAACTTCCCAAAAATCCCTGGAATATTCCCAAAAATCCTGGAAAGTTTCCCAAATTTCTGGAACGTTTCCCAAATTTACTGGAAATTTTCCACCTTTTTGCAACCCTAGCATTGACCCACCTTTCTTTTCACTGAAGTACTGATACTGAGAAACATCCTCGCATTCAGGAAAACTGGTTGGCAAAGGAATGTTTAGCAAGTCCATCACTGACTGCTCAGGAACCTGGAGTTTAAAAATAAAATGTCTGTTATGATTTTCCGCAATTTCACATCGTTTTAAACCTGTATGACTTTGTCTTCAATGAAACACAACAGGTGGATTTTTGGTTTCTTTTCTATAGGATGAAAATCAATGGAAAGCGACTGGGGAATAGAGCTCCAAAATCTCAAATCAAAAATAGCAACATTAGCTGCATGCGTCAGGTTTGATATCAATAACATTAAAGGGTTAGTTCACCCAAAAATGAAAATTAGCCCATAAATTACTCGCCCTCAAGTCATCCTAGGTGTATATGACTTTCTTCTTTCAGACGAATCCAGTCGGAGTTATAGATCTGTCAAGCTGTTTAATGGCACTCAGCGGGTGTTGCATGCATCAGTCCAAAAGAAGTGAAATAAAAAGAGCCCATCCATAAAAAAAAGTGTCTCACGCATCACTTCTGAGCGGCGCATGCGCAAAGCCAACCTCCATACGTTATCTGCCCGGAGCTGCTTCCGTGTACAGCAGTGAGCACAAGCTACATTAAAGTGATTATTACGTTTTGAATATGGATATTTTTCTTACAAAAACGCATCGATTCGCTACAGAAGGCCTTTGTTCACCCCCCGGAGCCGTGTGAGCTTTTTTGGATGGGCGCTTTTTATTTAACTTCTTTTGGGCTGATGCACTGCAACACTCGCTGAGTGCCATGAAACAGCTTGAAAGATCAAAGACAATTTTTAATATAACTCCGACTGGATTCGTCTGAAAGAAGAAAGTCAATAAACCCTAGGATGACTTGAGGGGGGGGGGGAATTTATGGGCTAATTTTAATTTTTGGGTGAACTAACCCTTTAAGCATCATTGGTTACTCTGTGTTTGGCAAACTGATCCAATGTGACTCTATCTGAAAGCTACAGCAGAGCGTGAGATTTTCTGGACTAAAGAACATCATTGTGGCAGAACCAATTTTTTTTTTTGAAAGGATTGGAGAAAAACAACCACAAGCAACATACGCAGGTGTTTTTGTATACCGTTCTCATTGGGTCTTCTGTTACTGCTTTGCTTGTCTTCACAAGAGACACACCAGAGTTCTCTTTGTGGGCAGTTTTACGTCTCTTGGGGTTCTTAGCAACACCGAAGGATTTTTTGCGTTTGGGAGGCTCAAGGTCATAGCTCAGGTAGGCCTCAAAGGACATGGAAGGCGTTTGACAGCCATCCTCAGTCGCCATTGCTACTGCTTTGTCCGTGGCCTTCTCCATCTTTTCTTTCTTGCATGCATCTCCACTCTTCTCTCTCTGCTTTTGCCTTGCTTCAGGTCTTTTCAAAGATTTTTCACGTTTCGTATTCTCCTGTTTTTTTGTTACGCCAGAAACCTTGTCAGTCTTTTTGCTTTCATGTTTTGTGTGCTCACCCTTGCCATGTCCTGAGCCCTGATTTACACTTGAATCTTTTTTTGGCTCACCCTTTTTTTCACCATTAAAGTAGATTTTGGATTTACTGGGCTTGATTTTGCATTTAGTGTCAACATTCTGTGACATTTTCTTTTCAGTACTGGAATTCTCCATTTTTGGCTTCTTCCTAGAATTGGTAGTCTCTGAAAGCTGGCTGTTTTCATGTTTACTCCTTTCTTGAACGTCTTTATTAAGCTGTTCATTTTGGGTTAGGCAGTCATCAGGCTTTCCCCCACTCGAACTGCAAGAAAGAACAAAAAAAGTGCAGACCAGGAATACAGTAAGTCACATGAAAAAGATAAAATCTCAAATGCAAATAAAAACACTCCCCCCCCCCCCATTACAGATTTGTACCAGGACCAGATGATACCTTATAGAGTCTTTTGGAACAAGCGTTTTCCATCGATTAACCAATATTTTTGCCACCTTTCCTGCCTCATCGTGCTTCCGAAAGGAGTTGACGACTTTTCCAATTCCCGTTTCCTACAAACGAAATATGAATATTGGAAGCGAGAGAGAAAATATTTCAATATTTTTCAAAAATAAATTAAGCTCTTACAGCGAGAATTTCAAGTGTAATGTCCAATACTTCAAGTTTCTTCAAGATTTTCAGCAGCTGAAACAGAACAGGTTCAATTAAATAATCGAAGCCAAAGCAATAATTGACTTATTACCAGGTTTTGGGAAAAACACTGAATTTAAAAACTGCCTTGGTTTCAATTAATGAGAATTTAAACTCCAACAAGCTACTGAACTAGCACTAAAATTTCTAATATTCAAATCCGTTAAAGGATTTTTAGGCTGCATTAATTAGGTCAACCGGAACCGGGAACACTTCCCATAACACCCGATGTACTTGCTACATCGTTAGAAGAATGGCATCTACGCTAATATTAGTCTGTTTCTCTCTTATTCCGAGGTCACCGTTGCCACCAGATCCAGTCTGTATCCAGATCAGATGGTCACTGCAGTCACCCGGATCCAGTACGTATCCAGACCAGATGGTGGATCAGCACCTAGAGAGGACCTCTACAGCCCTGAAAGTCAGCAGAGACCAGGACAACTAGACAGCCCCAGATACAGATCCCCAGTAAAGACCTAGTCTCAGAGGGCCACCGGGACAAGACCACAGGAACCAGATGAGTCCTCTGCACAATCTGACTTTGCTGCAGCCTGGAACTGAACTGCTGGTTTTGTCTGGTCAGAGGAGAACTGGCCCCCCGACTGAGCCTGGTTTCTCCCAAGGTTTTTTCTCCATTCTGCCACCGATGGAGTTTTGGTTCCTTGCCGCTGTCGCCTCTGGCTTGCTTAGTTGGGGACACTTCATTTCCAGCGATATCGTTGACTTGATTGCAAATATACTATTTAAACTGAACTGAGCTGAATGAAGACATCACTGAATTCAATGATGAACTGCCTTTAACTGAAAAATTAGTGTTTACTATTGTCATTTTTGCATTATTGACACACTATTTTCCTAATTAATGCTGTTCAGTTGCTTTGACACAATCTGTATTGTTAAAAGCGCTATATAAATAAAGGTGACTTGACTAAAAGGAGAACTTTATTGAATTCAATAGTCAGAACAATCGAAGCAATCATCCAAACATTAATTAATGTTAGTGTGTTTGCAGATGTTTCAACAAACTAAGAACACTACTTGTTAGAAGTTTTGTTTAAGATCTTGCAAACCTGCTTCACATTGATTGTAAACTCGGAAACTTAGAGCACTCTGGGAAATTAAGTGTTATTCCACCACGCTCCAGAAAATAAGTTAAAGGCATGTATATGAATCAAATACAAATTTCTGTAGATTGCATTTCAAACTAATTAATACAATCTAACGTTACTGAAAATACCCATATGTTGTGGATATCACATACAGAACAGAATTATAAACCCGCCCATTTCCACGTGGCTGTTTAAAAATGTGAATTTGCTGAGCGAGCGCTCTGGTCGTGCTCTATGTATAGGGAAACCTCAGCTAAGGTACTATAAATGGGCAACGAAATAAGAGCCACCCACTGGTTGTAAAATACAAGGCACTGCGGATGTGCAGTAGAGGGGCTTCTGCAATGTGCAGTCACATCAAACAAAATACTACTTTGACAGGGCACTGCCAATGTCTCCAACATGTTGAATGTTACATTTAAACAAAACAAGTACTGCCACATTGCCTCTTCATGGCCTAAATTGACAGACAGCCAACATAAGAGACAACTGCAGTGTTATTTTTAGAAAGACCCCCTCTCAAGTGCCTACTCCCCCATCAACTCCACCTTCATGTCAACAGCTGCTGACATACTACATTTTCTATTCACAGTTCACCATCATTTTTTTTTCCTGTGCAAAGAAGTATGTATGTGTGCACTTATAAATAAATAACGTCATACCATTCATTTAACATACCATACCTTACATTTAAATCAAACTTTAGGTTTTAGACTTATAGGTGATCTTATAGGTTATTTAATGGCTTTTCAGTGAAATGTAAACAGTTAAACAATTACGGCCAAAAAAATCAAGAAACAGCAAACACGAAAAGGTGACATACAAGATAAATCTGATTACACAGTTCAACCTTTCAGTTTATTATTTAGTTTACTATTGTTTTAATGTATCCCAATTGTGTTTGCCTCCTACCCAAATTATTTAAAACATGCTAATATTAGAGGTTTTGTCTTGATGACCGAATTCACAAAAAGTCTTACTTTAAGAAGGTGCATGCTAGAAATTTGACTAAAAAGTTTAATGTTATTGCGTTAATCCTTGTGTTGTCTTGCCCTTGCGGCTTTATCTTTTCGTCTGTTTACATTATTTGTGTAAAACGATACAAAACCTTCTTGTTGGCAGTTGCAGAGCGACAGACAGCATCCTACCGTGTGTCCTTCACAGGATTCTTTCAGCTGATGTTTTAATTGCCAAACCTTTTTCACATCAGCTGCGGCCATGTCAGCTCCTCACATGCGCCTTACGCTTATTCAAGTCTCGCCATATTTTTTCGTCACCTTTATATGGGCGGAGACGATACAAGGTATTTTACCTGGTTGGAAAGGCTAGAGTCCCCTCACAATCATTGCACACGAGCTATTGGACAAATAAAGACGCACCGCGGGGCGTATGTCTCCAAAACACTCCACAAACGCACGCAATCACACTTTTGAACTGATTACTGAATGTAAGCAGTTAGTTACAACTTTAATAAAACCTGCAGCACACTAAAAAAGACCAAACGCATATCCTACTGAATTTAATTGTTTGTTTGTTTGGTTGGTGTGTGTGTGTGTGTGTGTGTGTGTGTGTGTGTGTGACTACATAAACGCCGGATGCTCGTCAGTAGAGTCAGCTGTCATGGCTACCCCGTTGAAAATATAACGTAATTTAATCTTGAAATGATCTGAGTTTTTATAATAATACATAAATAAATAAATAAGCCTAAAAGCTAACATGAAAACTTCGCAGTGCTTGCAGTTCTTCAAAAATAAATCTGCACTTCTTTACATATGCAGCTACTTTAATAATTGGTCGTTCCCATTAATAAAACTATTAATTTATACATTTATATACATTTAACGTACATGGAACCCTTCCACTGCACAAAACAAAGATTATATAGCCTAGTTGAAAAAAAAACCGCTCGTATTTTTAAAAATGTTCTTAACGAGAAAAAATTAATTAATTAAAATAAAAAACAAAACGTTTATTTTTAAGCGCGTGGAGACGCCTGAGTTCAGTTCCGTTCAGTTGCGCTCTATCTGTGCGCTATCTGTTTCCGTCCTGTTTAAGCCTTAACCCTGTTTTTTTTTTTTGTCTTAAAGTGTTTTTATGTTTTTCCTTCTCGTAAAAACCGCCTGACATGATCAAACTACATCTAACGCATTTCACGCCAATAATTATTTATGAGCTCTCGGTGAAACAACGGAGCTGCAAACGCTCCGCACTATTTGCGCAATCACTTCTTCTCTGAGAGCAGGAGAGGAGGAGTTAAGCGGCTCTCTATTCGGACCTCGGACGGAGCGTCTCTCTCTCCTGCGCACCAACTTGGAGGTGCAAGTCTGTCCTTCTCCTCCACCTACTTCATCTCGACATCGGTAAGTGCGTTATACTTGTCTTTATACAAACAGATTTCGGTGGTTCATTACAGCACCTTAGTTTAACAAACAACGATCTTATCAATTACCACTGTGGCACAAGGAGGTTCTTGAGTTAATTATATGAATCTTGGTATAGGTTCTTCAGGTCAGTGTATTGGGTTCTGTTTTTAAAGCACCAAAATAATGGTGCTTGTTTTACAGCATGAAATAAAAAAATATATTTATATATGATTAATGTAGTTATTGTTAGTGGGAAAAGTTTCTTCTGTTTCATCAGGCTGTACGTTTGTTCTGATTGGAGCCTCTTTTCATATTCATGTGTGTGTGTGCGTGCGTGCGTGTGTGTGTGTGTGTGCATGTGTGCATGTGTGTGTGTGTGCGTGTGTGTGTGTGTTTGTGTGTGCGTGCGTGCGTGCGTGTGTGTGTGTGTGCATGTGTGCATGTGTGTGTGTGTGCATGTGTGTGTGTGTGAACTTGGTACAAATACAACACTCATAGACCCTAGGAGTAGTATTATTTTAATTTAACAAAATAACATTTCCTCACAAATACAGTTATCAGTTATAGTACTGAAAGGACAGATGGGTTTAAATGACTTAGAGTCTATAAAAGGAACCTTAGGGCAACGGTACACTGCCTTTCTATTCTTGGCCATAGATGTGATAACTTGTGACAGATGCAAAGAGAGGAATGCCGAGGTGATATGCTGCGATAACAACTCTTAAGAGTTAATTTTGGTATTTTAAAGAGCATTAGTATAAAGCTTTACACTTCTGAGATGACTTTTTGAGTTGTTGTTGTTTTTTTGCTTCTTGTTAGAGTGACCCCAATAGTTAAGCAACACTGCACGTGGTTTTGAAATATGAGAAAAGTCTGTCACTACAGACTTCAGAGGACTGGTTCAGTCTGAGAATGTGATGTTTTTTTTTTTTGTTGAAAACACAAAGTATTATGCAAAATTGCTGAATTAATGATACATAGAGCATTGTAAAATGAAAGATCTCTTGCACAATATTAAAATGTTGCATACATTGTTTGAGAGCAGGATTGCAACCAACTATACATTTTCATATAATCAATGAATATGGCTTTTTCAAAAATTGATTCTTGAGCTATGACTTTTGGTAGGCTACACCCAGTCTTGAATATTTGTTAACTTCCTTTTTATACAAGATTATGGTTGCTAATAGATAGCCCAATGCTGAAGTATAAGTTTAGCATATTTCAATTGATGTATATTTGGTCAAAATGTAATAAGTTGGTTAAATTATGCTGTAAACATAGAAAGTGGTCACCTCCTGCATGCTAACAGGTCAAGAGTAATAGATTTGTTCAGATTTGTCTGTACACATGTGTTCAAATGTGTTCTTCGATTCATAATGTGTTCGTATTTTGTCAAAATTCTTTTTAGGTCTTGGCTGTGACCCATCACTACAGTCATGGCACCCAAAAAGAACAAGGCCGCTAAGAAGAACAAAGCTGACATCAATGACATGACAATTCTGGTAGAGGACATTCCCACCAACAAAATCAATGGGCTCAACACTCTCCTGGAAGGTGGAAACGGCTTTAGTTGTATCTCAACGGAGGTCACTGACTCCGTCTATGCACCCAACCTCTTGGAGGGTCTTGGCCACATGAGGCAAGACAGCTTCCTCTGTGATCTGACTGTAGCAACCAAGTCCAAATTCTTTGACGTTCACAAAGTCGTGATGGCTTCCTGCAGTGAGTACATCCAAAACATGCTCAGGAAGGATCCAGCCCTCAAGAAGATTGAGCTCAGTGATTTGTCCCCAGTCGGTCTGGCTACAGTCATCACATACACCTATTCTGGAAAACTGACCCTGTCTTTGTACACCATTGGTAGCACGATATCAGCAGCCATGCTGTTGCAGATCCATTCTCTGGTGAAGATGTGCAGCGAGTTCTTGATGCGGGAGATCAGCGTGGAGAACTGCATGTATGTTGTCAACATCGCCGACACGTACAGTCTGAAAGAGACGAAAGAGGCTGCGCAGAAGTTCATGCGGGAGAACTTCATCGAGTTCTCCGAAATGGAGCAGTTCCTAAAGCTCACCTACGAGCAGATCAGCGAATTTCTCACGGACGACTCGCTCCAGTTGCCCTCTGAGCTCACAGCTTTCCAGATCGCAATGAAGTGGTTAGACTTCGATGAGAAGAGGCTGAAGTATGCTCCTGATCTGTTGTCCAGCATCCGCTTTGGAACCATCTCACCCCAGGATCTTGTTAGTCACGTGCAGATCGTTCCCAGGATGATGCAAGATTCTGAGTGCCACCGTCTGTTGGTCGATGCCATGAATTACCACCTGCTGCCATTCCAGCAGAACATCCTGCAATCCAGAAGAACCAAGGTCCGTGGAGGCCAACGAGTGCTGCTCACGGTGGGAGGCCGGCCTGCCCTAACCGAAAAATCTCTCAGCAAGGACATTCTCTACAGAGATGATGACAGTGTCTGGAACAAGCTGACTGAGTTGCCCGCGAAGAGCTTCAATCAGTGTGTTGCTGTTTTGGACGGCTTCCTTTACGTGGCTGGTGGTGAAGACCAGAATGATGCTAGGAACCAAGCAAAACATGCCGTCAGCAATTTCATCAGGTAAGAGATGAGAGATCACTTAAAGGGATAGTTCACCCATAAATGAAAATTCTGTCATTAATTACTTACCCTAATGTGGTTCCAAACCTGTAAGACCTTTGTTCATTTCCGTAACATTAAAATTAAAGGGGTCATATGACGATGCTTTTGTGTATTTGGTGTAATGCAATGTGTTTACGTGGTTTAAGGTTAAAAAACACATTACTTTCCACATACCGTACATTATTGTTGCTCCTCTCTGCCCCGCCTTTCTGAAACTCGTTGATTTTTACAAAGCTCATCGTTCTGAAAAGCGAGGTGTGCTCTGATTGGCCAGCTATCCAGTGCGTTGTGATTGGCCGAATACCTCAAGCATGTGACGAAAATGTTACGCCCCTCACCATATTTGGAAACACACAGCATCTCCATGACATGGCGGCGGCGGCAACAATACTACAGCAAGAATAAAAGTTACGTCTTCTTTCTTTGGGTAAACATTTGGGCAGTGTTATGCAAATCGTCCAACACAGTGACGTAGATATGTGGGAGCGTGTTTGAATGAGGCGTTTTAGGAGGGCGTGGACGAGTCTTAACTTTTACAAAGAATATTTCTTTGGGTTTGAGACTTTAGTCTTTGCAACTTTACGAATCTTATATATGCATGAACAGCTTGTAACACTCCAAAGACAAAGGAAAATTTGAAATAGCATCATATGACCCCTTTAAGATATTTTTGATGAAATCTGAGAGCTCTCTCAAAGCAATTGAAATGTTCCCAGACCCAGAAACGTAGTAAGGACATCAGTGGTTCAACCGCAATTTTACGAAGTTACGAGAATACTTTTTGTGTGCAAAGAAAACAAAAATAACGACTTTATTCATCAATTCTTCCCCTCCAAATCATGCCTTCCGCCATTATTGTGAGTACCATGACGCATGCCGTGCTTTCCTCTTTTTTTTTTTTACGTGCAGAGGTACTCTCGATAGTGGCAGAAGGCGTGATTTGGAGGAGAAGAATTGTTGAATAAAGTCGTTATTTTTGTTTTCTTTGCGCACAAAAAGTATTCTCATACCTTCGTAAAACTGCGGTTGAACCACTGATGTCACATGGACTATTTTAGTGATGTCCTTACTACCTTCTGGACCTGGGAACATTGCAGTTGTGTTGCTCTCTATGGAGTGTGAGAGAGCTCTCGGATTTCATCAAAAATATCTTAATTTGTGTTCCGAAGATGAACGAAAGGACCCGGGTTTGGAACGACATGAGGGTGAGTAATTAATGACAGAATTTTCATTTTTTTGGGTGAACTATCCCTTTAAGTGTCTAAAGTCTATTGGCATGTATTTTTTCGAAGTGATGCATCACTCACGAGTGTTTCCCTCATTAGATATGACCCCCGATTCAACACGTGGATCCACCTGGCAAACATGATTCAAAAGCGCACTCATTTCAGCCTCAACACCTTCAACGGTCTCCTGTTTGCTGTAGGGGGGCGTAATTCTGACGGCTGCCAGGCATCTGTCGAGTGCTACGTTCCATCCTCTAACCAATGGCAAATGAAAGCAGCAATGGAAGTCCCTAGATGTTGCCACGCTAGCACAGTTATTGATGGCAAGATCTTGGTGAGCGGTGGTTACATTAACAACGCCTACTCTCGCTCTGTATGTTCTTACGACCCATCCACCGATAGCTGGCAGGATAAGAACAGCCTGAGCACCCCGAGAGGATGGCACTGTTCAGTGAGCGTTGGAGACCGTGCCTATGTTCTCGGTGGCAGCCAATTGGGCGGCCGTGGCGAGAGGGTCGACGTCTTGCCAGTTGAATGTTACAACCCTCACTCCGGCCAGTGGAGCTACGTCGCCCCCTTGCTCACAGGACCCGCTTTATAATATAATTTTTACTCACAGATGCCAAGATTAATTGTCAGTTCGTGGCAATCTCGGACATGTTGGATGTCAAGTCACAACATAATAATGCATACAAATTAACAATTATTTATATAAGCCACTATGTTTAAAACTGAAGCGATTTGAAAACAACTAAAGATGGATGCATTTCGAAGATGGTTCGTAGGTTTTGTGGGAACAGGAAAATTCAGAGAGATTTGTCTTGGAGGTAGATTTATTGTTTATAAGGTTTATGGGAAATAGGAAATGCATAAAAAACAACACATATTTGTAAAATCAAGAGTTATAATTTTCATTGGGAAATTATTTTCCAAATGGGGCCAATTCTCCGGTTATGATTTGATTAGTCCCTTAATGTGCAAAATGAGGTGATTGCAACACTGCAAACTGTCCAGATATATTAGACATTGTCCTTTGATCAACAATGGAGCATTGGTTGTATAGATTGCTTGAGAAAGCCAGGTCTTAACATTTCACCTACAACCTATGAGGAGTAGGAGTTTATTTGATCATGTAATACACCGACAAAGTGCTGCTGACTCTTGGAAAATCAAGCAAGTTAATTATAAGCAGGGTTCCTGGCAAGAGGGAACCATTAGGCCACAGAGAGAAGGACACATATCCTCAGCCCTGTAGCATTTCAGTCATGATGACCCTGTTTGAAAAATACAAAAACAGACACTATGATGGCGTGGGTGATGATGTGAACACTGAATAGGACATAAAAGGATATACAGTGGTGGCATATTTTGTAAACTGAGAGAATAAATAATTGTGAAAAAAAAAAAGTTTTGGCCTGAACCGTCAAGAGGACAAGTATAAAATCCGCTTTGTTTCCTGATGGTTCATGATTTGTAATATTCTGGTTAGAAAACATTGTATGATAGAAAAAAAAGTGACAACTGGACACATTTAATACTTTAATAAGGTATTGCTTATTTAAGGTAAATCAATGGATAGTATTTACAATATACAGTACATACTGTAATACATGTTGTCAAATAATAAAGCTCTGCATATTTATTAAAGCTTCTTAAGAAATGTTGCTGTTGACATTTTTCTTGGAACCTATTTTGAACAATGACAATGAGAGCGAGAGAGCGAGAGAGAGAGATTTCCTTCATTCATACCTGTTTGTCCAACCAATGAAATACATTGTTTTTGCATTTCAGTTTAGTGCAGCTAGTGGCACAGAAATAGCTTCAGGCATAGTTCACCTAATAATGAAAATTCTGTCATCATTTACTCGCCCTCCACTTGTTCCAAACCAGTATAAAGTAAATGTTTTTCTTCTTCTGAACAAAAAAAGAAGGTATTTTGAAGAATATAGGTAACCAACCAGTTGATGGTCTCCAATGATTTCCATAGTTTTTTTCTTCTTCTTCTCCATACTATGGAAGTCAATGGGGTACATCGTCCATCAACTGTTTGGTTACCCATAATCTTCAGAATATCTTCTGTTGTGTTCAGCAGAAGAAAGAAGTCCATACAGGTTTGGAACAACTCAAGGGTGAGTAAATGGTGACAATTTTCATTTTTTGGTGAACTATCCCTTTACCATTAGACTTTCAAGTTCACTAAGTAAACATAATGGGCGTTGGAGTGGCAGCTAACAGACAGTATGACAATGCAAAATGCATAATAATTATGACGATGACAAGTGAATATAAAAGAAGTGACTCCTGACCTAATAGCAATAGCCCCATTTGCTTTATCCCATTCACATTATTGACATCTTCAATATAAAGTTTATGGGTCACTCAAAAACATCTGCTAAAAGATGAAAATAACCATTAGGGAACGTTCTGTTTGCTGTTTTTGGTGTTGCTTCGAACCCTAACATAAATGTCTTGCTAAATAGCATATCCAAAATACACGTAATTAAATAGTATTTTCACACGAATACAGTGTTTTGTCAAACTTCGCTAAAAAAAAAGCATCAACAACGACAACATGTGAATGTGACCTTCATATAAGAAGAAAAAAAAAACGTTTAATAAAAAATAACCGCTTATGCCCTCATAACAAACACCCATTCCGCCTATATTTTGCATTGTCATGATTACAAAAGCGCATTCAAACCGATCGGCTTCCACAGCAGCTCTGTTACCTTGGTCACGCCGTCACCAGCACAACAACAGGACAGGACTGCGGAGTCATTACATGACGTCACCGCCTCCGACACAGTCACGTGCTCCCAGTTCGCGTAAAGTGTCCGTGCGCGAGGAAGGGGTTGACACAGCTCGCGCACTGCGATCAAATATCAGCTGCTCGCAATTCGCCACGGCTTTATTGCGTTACAGTCGTGGTGGCGAGAGACCGTAGCCCGTGTTTGACTCGGAACCGCTAGGACGAGAAAAGTGAATACATCCGCGTTTAAAACGAATCATAGAAGGCCTCGCGTGCGTGCGTGTGCGCTCGCGAGCGTTAAATAGTCGTTGAGTATTGCGAGTGAAGGGAGATCGCGGTGCGCGGTGGAGGAGACGCAGAAGTCCGAGTCCGAGTCCATAACAATACGCGAGGGATCGTAGGTTTGTGCTATGGGCTTACTGTCCCAAGGGTCGCCGCTCAACTGGGAAGAGACCAAGAAACATGCGGACCACGTTAGAAAGCACGGCATCCTGCAGTTCCTCAACATCTACTACAAGGTCAAAGAGCGCCAGAAGGATGTGCTGAAATGGGGAGACGAGGTGAGGCTCTCTCTCATCTGCAGAAATGCACGGCATAACTGCGTGCGATGGAGAAACACGTGGTTGCGTGTTTAGAGGCAGCGTGCAATGATGCAATGGACCAAATGTGGATGCTGCTTGTGAGCAGGTGCGCCGTTCAGCTCGCTTTGTGTTATGCATGTTTTCTGCTTTGTGCAATGGCACTTGTGGATGCATGATTCTTAAAATCCTTGCGATCTGAAGGCTAATGCTTATTCAGTTTTGTAGGCAAATACAATTCATGCGCATGCATGATTTTATTGACCAAATTAAAACTTCACGGTTTCGATCTGGCTGTTAACTTTCGATAGTGAAGGGAAAGCAGTCTAGACACTGCACAGCTGAAGCTCAAATTTAAGATATTTTGATTTGATTTCACTCCATGTTCTACCATTTTTTTCCCCCAGTGTTGTTGAGGAGTTGGTTATTATTCTCAAATGTGGAAAATCACAGTAATAAGGTATGAGAGGGTGTGTCCAAACTTTCCACTGATATACAGTATAATGCAGCCCAGGCATGTAAAGATCTGCCCACAGTGCGCTTTTATGACAATTACAAAATCCCATTTCCATTGGATGGGTGGGCGGGTCGTCATCTTTTAGTGAGCTCTTGCTCTTTTTAAAAAAAAATTTTTTTACTGTTCTTAACCGTGTACTAAACATTTCAAACAAGGGCGCCTAAAAGTGTTTTCATGTACAAACTTGCAGTTCATGTAGGATCAACAGGCTTGTCAATTCCTAAACCTCCTTTTTCAAATGGCTTTTCCTTTCATTACCTTTGTTCGGCCGGAAGTCGTCAATGGATTTATGATCAAACCTGCTGGAATGTTGTTGGTTTAGGTGAATCATTTATTCAGCGTTGGTGGATTTAAAAGGCCAAGAGAATGGAATGGCATCGGTCTAGAAATGTCTCACTGCAGTTTTACTTCCACAATGAGTATGTTAGGAATGTTTGGAGAAAAATAATATTGTGCTTTGTCATCGATGCATTTGCAATTCAAATCCACTCACGCATAATGTGCAAGAAACCGTGCTCACAGAAACTATTTTTTACCTGTGGGTAATATCTTGTGGCTTTGTTAGTAACGTGACGGACTGTGTTGTAGAAAGTGTTTGAAACATCTTGCAGGTGGAGTACATGTTGGTGGAAATGGATGACAAAAATGAAAAAGTCCGCCTAGTTCTGAACGGGAAGGATGTTTTGGAAACCCTTCAGGAAAAGGGTGAAAAGATCAACCCCAAGTGAGTAACCTTTCTAAGTGGGATGTATTGTGTGTCACACAAAAAAAATTTGGTTGAGAAGGTTTAAAACCAGGTCAGATTTATCCATAAGAATATGCATATTTTGGTAGCATATTCAGAGTTTTGCTACAGGGTCACTGAAAATAGCAGGTTTAGCTGCAACTGTGTTTAAAAAGAATAAAAAAAACTTCTGGCCTTTATTGCACCCATTGTTGATTAATTTGAAAACTGGGTGACCCACTTTAACCTCAGCCGGTCAGCCAATCCCTCTTTTATGCATGCGTCTAACCCGTCAACAAGATCGATCGTATCTTTTGTACCTGTACTTCTTGTAATTTTTAAACGACGGATTCATAAGAGTCAATTGAAGCAATTGGTTTGGACAGCATTAGGGATATGCCGGTATCAAATTCTCATGTTGCGATTAATTGCTAATGCTTTTATCACGGTATGCGGTATTATCACGATGTTGAAATTTAGTTTTTTTAAAAAGTGCTGTCATAATACAGTATAACATTTTTCTTATAACAAAAATAACTGAACATTTAGCAATAAAGCAATACAGAAAAATGTATAAAGTAAAAAATTTTACACAGATTAAAGTGCAAAAGAACTATAAAGACCAATAGGTATCACTTTACAATAAGACCTCATTAGTTAACCTTAGTTAATGCATTAACATTCACAATGAGCAATAGCTACATTTGCTACAGAAGTTATTAATCTCTGTTTAAAAAATACAAGTCTTAGTTCATGTTAGCTCATTAAATAACACAGTTGCAACTTTAGATTTTAACAACGTGTTATTAAATATTGTAATTACCTAAGATTAATGAATGTTCAGAAGAATTTTCATTGGCAGTTTATGTTAATTAATGAATTAACTAATGTTAACTAATGAAGCCCTAATGTAAAGTGTGACCGAACAATAAAGAATCAAAACACTTTCAAACAATATCTAGGGCATGTTGTAGTCCAGATTAAAATGTAAAAAAAAGTTTGAAAATAAATAGCCTATTAAGTCTAAATATTTAAGTATTTGGCGCTGTGATGAACATCATAGCAAATACACAAATCTGAATGGCTGTTTAAATCATTTAAACACCTTTCAGAAACAGAAAGTAGTGCAGCTGCTTTGTTTACAGGGTTTCCGGGGTAAAGGCTGCATTTAAATGAATTATTATATTATTATTATTATAATTTCTGCAGTTTAGCGCCATCTGCTGTCAGAGAGTGAAAGTGCGCTTTCATCCAGAGCGTCTCTCACATGTTCCGCCATGTGCTTCACGTCCACGCTTGTTTACATCAGAGTGCGCACGCGTCTTTCACGCAGCATACAGCGGTGTTGTGCATTTTGACCAGTTGATGGGAAAAGTATTCTTAAAATGCATTCAAAATTCGGAATAATTTGTAATATATAATTATTCACGGTATTTAGAAGTGCCCACGATAACAATATCGTGCATATTCATTACCGTGATATATCGCATTACCGAATACCGTCACAAGTCTAATTTCATACTGTAACTAGTAGTAGGTGATCGTTCACATGCTGCTTGAATAGAGGTGACTACGGTGATCTGACATCAGTGACATAACTAATGTTAACTAATGAAGCCCTAATGTAAAGTGTGACCGAACAATAAAGAATCAAAACACTTTCAAACAATATCTAGGGCATGTTGTAGTCCAGATTAAAATGTAAAAAAAGTTTGAAAATAAATAGCCTATTAAGTCTAACTGTGATGAACATCATAGCAAATACACAAATCTGAATGGCTATTTAAATCATTTAAACAGGATTCAGAAACAGAAAGTAGTGCAGCTGCTTTGTTTACAGGGTTTCCGGGGTAACAGCTGCATTTAAATTAATTATTATTATTATTATGATTATTTCTGCAGTTTAGCGCCATCTGCTGTCAGAGAGTGAAAGTGCGCTTTCATCCAGAGCGTCTCTCACATGTTCCGCCATGTGCTTCACGTCCGCGCTTGTTTACATCAGAGTGCGCACGCGTCTTTCACGCAGCATACAGCGGTGTTGTGCATTTTGACCAGTTGATGGGAAAAGTATTCTTAAAATGATCAAAAATCTGAAATCAAAATTCTGAATAACTTGTAATATATTAATTATTCACGGTATTAGAAGAGCCCATGATAACAAACAAGTCTAGGCTTGATTTGAAGTAGGGCTGTGCGATATTGAAAAAAAATGCGATATGCAATAACTCAATTAACTCAATA
>NW_015625574.1:968869-969370 GCF_001515625.1 Sinocyclocheilus rhinocerous
TATTCACGGTATTTAGAAGTGCCCACGATAACAATATCGTGCATATTCATTACCGTGATATATCGCATTACCGAATACCGGCACAAGTCTAGACAGCATAAGCTTGATTTGAAGTAGGGCTGTGCGATATTGAAAAAAAATGCGATATGCAATAACTCAATAAATTAATGCGATATTCGGTATGCGATACGATAATGCTTAAAGGGGTCCTATTATGCTTTTTCACTTTTTTAATTTTAGTCAGTGTGTAATTTTTCGAACAACCTAGTATGACAGCATGTTATAGTACACCCCCAAAACAAAATCAAGACTTTGTAAAAGAGCATAATAGGACCCCTTTAAAGTGCCACATGCTCAGATGAAACAGTTTCACTCCGCTGTTGCTGAGTCAGTTCTGTGAACTTCTATAACCATCTTGTGTCATATATATATATGGTTATTTGTATGTATGTATGTATGTATCAAGAGCTCCTGTAAAACCACAACAAATTCCTTGTGTTT
>NW_015625574.1:969461-973657 GCF_001515625.1 Sinocyclocheilus rhinocerous
ATTCTGATTCTGATTCTAATAAGAAAGCACCCCTACAACAACTTCTGAAAGTGAAGGGTAGTGTTTTACTCTAATATTACATAAAAATGTCATTTTAACATTAGTGTAATCATTTTAACATGAGTTTAGGAACTGAATAATAAAATGGAAATATAAAACACTGCTTAGTATTTACTCTATGAATTCAATATGCTCTGATTCTTATTTAAGCTACAAAAGTTATTTAGGTAAGAGCAGTGAGTGATTTTCTCTTTGTCTTTTGTTCATGGCCCCAAATATTGCAAGCTGTGGCGATATGCATATTGCGATATGTACATTTGCGATATTTCGATATATTGCACAGCCCTAATTTCAAGTTTGATAAGTTGTTATATAGGAGGTAGGAATGGCCTTTTTATTTTTCCGAACCTGTTTACACGAGCTCATCTGAGGCCAAGTGCTACTGTATAGCTGTTGTAGCTCAGGGGAAATAGCAGCATGCGATGGGAAACGAGAGAGCCGTGGCATTCCTCATTACTGCCTCTCTGCTGCACATACTGAAGAGCGTAGCGCCCCGTCCCAACCAGTGTTGGGTAACTTACTCTAAAAAAGTAATTAATTACTTGTTGCTAATTACATCTGCAACAATGTAATTAGATTACTGTACAAATTACTCTTTCCAAAAAGTATTTAATTACTTATTACTAATTACTTTCTAAACCTCGACAAGTTAATGAATCATAAAAGGATAGACATGAAACGTTCTTTTGATTCTTTCAAATAAATAATACATAACTACATGAATTATTCTGGTCACACTTTAGATTATGGTCCAATTCTCACTATTAACTATTTTAACTATACTTTTGCCCCAATATACGCCTGATTACTGCTTATTAATACTTAGTAAAGTAGTTGTTGACAATTATGTTTAGGAATTGGGTAGGATTAAGGACTTAGAATAAGGTGTTGCAGAATAAGACATTAATATGTGCTTTGTAAGTAATAATAAACCGCCAATATCCCAGTAATATTCATGCTAATAACCAACTAGTTAATAGTGAGAATTGGACCCTAAAGTGTTACCAATATTCTTATTAATTCACCAAAGTATTTAAAGTGAGAAGGGTTCATAAAAAGCATGCATTTTAAGGTTAGACTTTAAATTTTGATGTTAAATCCAATATTGTATTGTATATAAATGTATATATGAATATTACGTTCAATTACATAAGAAGTAATTAAATGACAGAAAACATAAGAGTAATCCCTTACTTTACTTTTTCAAGGGAAAAGGAATTAAATTAAAGGAGACATATTATGCCCCTTTTTACAATATGTAATATAAGTCTCTGGTATCCCCAGAATGAGTCTGTGAAGTTTCAGCTCAAAATACCACACAGATAATTTATTATATCCTTTTGAAAATGCCTATTTTGAGTGGAAGCAGAAACGCGCTGTTTTTCGTGCCTGTCTCTTTAAATGCAAATGAGCTGCTGCTCCCCGCTCCCTTTTCCAAAATAGAGCTGCGCCATTACAGCTCGTACCTGCTAAAAAACCTTCCGTTTTGGTTCTGATTATCATGTTTATCGCACTGAAATACGGTTTTCTGAGCGCACGCATCCGAAGCACACGGACAGAAAGCGGCTGTCTCAGCATGTGAGTACTAAAATAAGTTCTCTTAATTATTATAATGAGATCCCTTTGCCACGTCACCAAGGGAGCGAAATCAGACGCGCTCGTTTTCTCAGATGCTTGCAGAAAAAGGCTTACCAAAACAAAGTTACTGGGTTTATCTTTTTCACGTTTCCTTGGTCGGTAGATGCACCGGGGACCTGATTATAGCACTTAAAACCTGGAAAAGTCAGATTTTCATGATATGTCACCTTTAAAGTAACTAGTTACACCCAACACAGCACTTTCAACCCCACAAGGACAATCTGAGATGCCACTTATTAAAACTATTGCATCAGCAGTAGACTGATACATTGGCCGGACTGATATTTCCTCATTTTAAGGTGCCTTTTTGATTTCAGAATCTATTTCCCTTGTCATTTCCAAATTTGTGACCCTGGACCACAACACCAGTTCATCTAAAAGCTGAATAAATAAGCTTTCCATTGATGTATGGTTTGTTAGGATAGGACAATATTTAGCCGAGATACAACTATTTGAAAATCTGGAATCTGAGGGTGCAAAAAAATCTAAATATTGAGAAAATCATCTTTAAAGTTGTCCAAATTAAGTTCTTAGCAATGCATATTACTAATCAAAAATGAAGTTTTGATATATTTACGGTAGAAAATGTACAAAATATCTTAATGGAACATGATCTTTACTTAATATCCTAATGATTTTTGGCATAAAAGAAAAATGGATAATTTTGACCCATAAAATGTATTGTTGGCTATTGCTACAAATATACCCCAGCGACTTAAGACTGGTTTTGTGCTACAGGGTCACATTTTAGAATCTAAAGTCTACCAACAGCCTTGTCACTCAGTGCATAATATATAATATAATACATATTTGTAAAACAAGGTTTCTCTTTGTTATAATTTTATTCGCCTAAGTGGTCATTGGCTACACTGTTCGCGATTTATCATTATCGGTTATTAAAAAAACTCATTCTATTGACCATTAGTTTAAAAAAAGTTGACAGTGTCCAAGATATGAGTGCTCATTTGTCTGTGCTTATGCTAGTTTTTACATTTGTACGTCCTTTTGGATGAAGAGACAAAATATTGATCTCTTGCTTTGTAATGCCTTTTTGTTTGAGTTTTCTTACTAGTTGATTGTCAACCTTGCACATCTGCAGCCACCCCACTCTGTGGAGGCCAGAGTACGGCAGCTACATGATCGAAGGGACCCCCGGGCAGCCGTACGGAGGGACCATGTCGGAGTTCAACACGGTGGAAGACAACATGGGAAAGCGGAGAAGAGAAGCCGCATCTGTGCTTAATAAGAACGAGACTCTCCTCACAGTTACATCATTTCCCAGGTAGTTATATCATCAACCCTTAACTGTAATCCAATAGTAATATCCATATCCACCTGAAGTTGTGCAAGCATTGCCAAATGTGACCCTGGACCACAAAACCAGTCATAAGAGTCAATTTTACGAAATTGAGATGTACGCAGCATCTGAAAGCTGAATAAATAAGCTTTCCATTGATGTATGGTTTGTTAGGATAGGACAATATTTGGCCGAGATACAACTATTTGAAAATCTGGAATCTGAGGGTGCAAAAAAATCTAAATGTTGAGAAAATCGCCTTTAAAGTTGTCCAAATGAAGTCCTTAGCAATGCATATTACTAATCAAAAATTAAGTTTTGATATATTTACGGTAGGAAATTTACAAAATATCTTCATGGAACATGATCTTTACTTAATATCCTAATGATTTTTGGCATAAAAGAAAAATCGATAATTTTGACCCATACAATGTGTTTTTGGCTATTGCTACAAATATACCCCAGCGACTTAAGACTGCTTTTGTGCTCCAGGATCACAAATGGCCGTTAAGGGTGTCTTTGCATGTAGATTCAGGGTTTCGCATTGGGCACAGAACTTTTATTATTATTATTATTATTATTATTATTATTATATTATAACAGTTTTCTTGATGTAAGATGTTTTTCCTGGTGATATTGTGTTAGTGGGTGACCTTTTTCAGGGCTTAAAGTTCTCCGGCACCGGAAACACAAATTTACCGGGATTTTTGAAAAGGTCCTGTTCACACATGATCTCTTAATGGTAACTTACCGGTAATTTACTGGTAATTTACCGGCAAAGACTGTATGTGTGAAAGGGGCTAAACTCTTCCTCTATATGCTGTGAATTTGAATTGCTTAATGTTCATCTGGGAAAACAGTGTGCATTATCTCACTAGATTTGTAACGTAAATCATTTATAAACCTTTGCCAACACAGGAGAATACATCAACCTATTTCTAAATATGCAATTTATTGTACATCGCGATTTCAAAATAAAAGTTTCTGAGTTTCCATGTGCCCAGATATTAAAATTGAATGGATTTAAACATCGTTTAATCACGCTGTAAAGTAAAAAATGTCACCAGGCCGTTGCCGCCCTCTGCAGGTATTTGTTATAATACATAATGTACTTAAGTTGGTTATGTTCATATTATGCATAGGCATATTACATTATGTATTTTAACAGTGTTGTTCAATAAAACCATGTAATTACTTGGTT
>NW_015625574.1:975545-983625 GCF_001515625.1 Sinocyclocheilus rhinocerous
AAATTTCTTAAAAATAGTATTAAAATATTGTCTTGTTCTAGTGAACCAAGTATCTGTATTTTGTCTCATCTCGTGAGCTAAGTGTATTGTCACACCCCTAGTGTCGATAAGCGGTGATATAGCTCATAATTTTCCAAGTGTATGATATGGCTTTCATTCTTCAGGTCAACCATATATTCATGAAAAAAATCAGTTTGAATAAGGAAAGCGATAACTTTGCCATAGTATCCTTTCAAATGTTAAAGAAAGGACCCCCGCCCCACCCCTGGAAAAAAGTTCAGGCTCAGGATTTGTTTTTGTTTTAACCCTTGCTTTTTGCACTTTAATAAAGTATTTAATTTTCCAAAATACTCCACCAGTCACTTGACAGTAGTGAATATTGCATTTCTGTGGACAAAACACATCAGAAAAATAGTGGAGGACACAGAGTGAGCTGCTGCGGGAAAAGTGCATGACCCAAGTTATCAAAAACATGACAATACTTTATATTATGTAACAACACCAACCAATATTTGGGCTGCATCTGATAAAGTTTTTATATAAATGATTAAGATATACCCCCAAATTAGTCATGGTAGTCATGGCATGGTTAATTTTTTGTCCTTTGCTCTGGGTAAAAAAGACATTTGAAATGCATAATTGTGAACAAGCTGTTTGTTTTGGCCAGATTTTGTTGTAGTCAAGCGTCATCATCACAGCCGTTCTTTCTTTAATTTCACTTGAAGTATGTTGTGCCATTAGAGTTAATTGAAATCAGCATGCTAAAGATTTTAAAATAAAGTTTATACACTATTATTAGTCCTAGACTGATTTGACTTTGTTTCATTTATATGAACTATTACAGCTTTAGCAGTCTTTGCATTGCGTATTGTTGCGAAAAAACTTCAAGCATTTGCTTCTAAGCACAAAACTCCTGGCTGTTTGAGTGATTTGGGTGTGCCGTATGTGTGTAGATAACATTCACCCTTTACCCCAAACACTTTATTGACCCTGATAAAAGATGCAGGCTTATATTTGTCTTTCCATGCTATTAAATGCAAATGTGTGCATTTCTGAATTGCAGTGCGTGGTTATGTTTTTCTCTTTGTGTTTTGTGTGTTTTAGGCTAGGCTGCCCGGGCTTCACTCAGCCAGAATACAAACCCACACCTGTTGAAAAAGGGGTGTCCAAATCGCTCTTCTTCCCCGATGAGGCCATCAACAGACACCCTAGATTCAGGTGAGAGATCATGTGACCTGTCCAGATTAGTTTCAGTTCCTGAATCCAGGTGAACTCTCTCTGATTTCATGTTGAAATGGGCCGTCGTGAGTCCGGCGGTTTTGCGTTGCAGCTGAAAGTGTTTGAAGTGACGTGTAACGCAGAACAGTGTGAAGTTGTTTGCGTAAGCTAGAGCTCAGAGGCATTACAAGGGGATTATGGGGAGCCCAGTTCAGCAGACAATGATCGTTCACATACCAGTAGCCAAGAGCGTTTTACAAAGTGCTGCTCATCTGTAGAATTGTTGGTGGTCACTCATATTTACAGTAAGTGAAGGATTTCTGCAAACCTGCACTGTTTGTGCTGCAGACATGAATTGTTTATATTATGGAATCAAGTATGGATCCTTTAGGTAATGAATGCATCACTAACAGATCTCGTTTGTTGATGTATTACAGCACTCTGACCAGAAACATACGCCACCGGAGGGGTGAGAAGGTGGTGATAAATGTACCAAGTAAGTGTGTTGTGTTTTTTTTGTTTTTGTAAATGATTAACTTCTGTTTCTGTTGTTGAAAGTCAGTCTTTCTCTGGAAATAAAATGAACAGTGTATGTGGTTTCATTTGATCTACTCCTAATGTGAGTGAATGAGTTTATATTGATGACCCAGAAACTTGAGCACTACACAGTGATACACTGGAGATTTTCTCAACATACAGTTCAGTAACTCTTCATGTACGCTAAGCAGGTGCGACACGACGAGATTCTAAATGCGAACCTCTTATATAATGTGCAGTTACACTAGCGGTCATAACTTGGAATCATTAAGAAGTCTCTTATGCTCACCGAGGCTACTCTTATTTTGTCAAAAATGCACTAAAACACTGATATTGTGAAATATATTTTAAAATGTATTCCTTTTAATGATAAAGCTGAATTTTCAGCAGCCATTACTCTAGCCAGGTGTGTTTTTGCACATGGTTGCCATGTTGGGAAGATTAAGTAAACCACTGGACAGAAAATATATTGGTTCATGGGGGGAAAAAAAAGCTCTTTATTAGGGGAAATCTGGCAACCACAGCCATTAGAGCTTGTGGAGACTTACCAATGCAAGGTAATACCAAAGTAAAATGAGACGCTTTCAGGATAATTAACCAGGAGGTAGCCCAAGTATCGCAGACCATTATTCTTACTATATCAAGATAAGCAGAGATCATGATCACAATTAAAATATGATTCATTATGGAGCCCTATCTAAACTGACTTGAGCCAAATAATGACACTATTGTTTTTTTAAAGCTGCTTTACAGCAGAATCTGAACTGTCTCCATATTTGATTCTGTTATTTTCTTGTTAGTCACGGTGAAGCAGCTTTGACACAATCTGTATTGTATAAAGCTCTACAGTAATAAAGGTGACTTGACTCTGCTATATTGTTATCAATGTTGAAAACTGTTTTCCGTTCCTGTAGAACAGGATTTTGGTCAAATGAGATTTCACAGTGGGTGATATGCCGTAAAAGCAAAATCAAATGGCATGGAGAACGCCGCTGTTCATATTGCAGCAAGCTAGGAGAAAGATTTATGTGGAAGAAGGTGCTTTTATTGCTCAGTAGCACACTCTGCAACATGTCAAATCTGTGGTGCATGTGATTATTAAAAACCAAACCAAGATGTTTATTATATTTCTGCATGTTTTCAATTGCTTCTCTTTTGACTTGCATGTCCTTAACAGTTTTTAAAGATAAAAACACCCCGTCTCCTTTCGTGGAGACGTTCGCGGAGGACGATGGAGAAGCTGTCCGGGGAGCCCTGCCTGATCACATCTACATGGACGCCATGGGCTTTGGCATGGGAAACTGTTGCCTGCAGGTAAAAGTCTTTTCCTCCCAGAAACCTGACTGTTGTTGCCTCTCACTGATTTGCACTGAAGTGACGTTGGTTGACATTAGACCGATGTTGTCCGCCGCTATCATTGCAGGTGACCTTCCAGGCCTGCAGCATCAGTGAGGCGCGCTACCTTTACGACCAGCTGGCCACTTTCTGTCCCATAGTGGTAAGAGCACACGGCTTAGAGGAATTCTTACAACAGAACACGCTGTCCATGTGAAAAGGGTCCAAAAAAAGAAAGTAAACTTTGCTTCACAGAACAAATGACAATTAATCACTGCATGTTTATACTGTTAAATTAAGCAATAAGCCCCAAGAAGCCGTGGTTTACAGTGAATTTATAACAGCTAAGGGGAATAAAGTGTAATGGTATTAATAAAAACAGTATTCTTCCACCAAACAATGTAGTTCCTTAGAAACAGTTGTGGTTCCAACAAAGTAGTTGCCGAGCAACACACAGAAGTAAACAAAGGTGTGTGTTTGTAGAGTAATTTACAACAGCTTCGAGCGTGGCTCAACCAATCAGAATCAAGGACCGGAACTATCCGCTTTATAATAAATTGTATGTAGATGTGGGGAAAAGGTCACATGCTTTTATGCACGATGTGATTGCTTGTAAGAGGGAGATGTGTGGTACACTACCGCATTCAAGAAAATAAAAAACACTCAAATTACATTTTAAGATCCCAAACTTTTAAAGGGCGTCTTCTAACTTGACCTTAGTTGAAAATTGACCATCTTTACCACACACAAAGTACTATATAACCCACCCTCATCTTTTTCACATTCCTGTGTGGTTATCGGTTGCACAACCTTTTAAGATGCTTGTAGATGTTGCACTCAGAAGTTGTCTTTATTGCGGTTGGTGTTTGTGCAGATGGCTCTCAGCGCTGCCTCGCCGTTCTATCGGGGCTTCGTATCAGACATTGACTGCCGCTGGGGTGTGATCTCTGCGTCTGTGGATGACCGAACCCCAGAGGAGCGGGGCCTGGAGGTGACAACGGGATCCCGTCTTCACATTTTTCTGCTTTGGCTGGTGCTGGAGCCGTTGCTCGGATCTGGCCTGTGTTTCCACTGGCCGAAGAGCCAAATGTTACGACATAACCTGCACACAAACAAAAAAGATAAAAGTCATAGACCATATTCATAAGTAAATAGATTTCCTTAAGGACACAAGAGCTAATGAAAATTGACCTAGGCTGGGTTTCTTGCGCAATGTAAGGAGCAAATTTTGAAAAAAATAATGCAGTGTTTTTTGACTCAGATTCCTTCCACTAATCATATAAGAATTTTTAAATTATAGGCTGCATGATAATAAATGGATCCTCCCAATTCAGTAATGATTACAGACATCAGTCGTCCCAGACTTGTGAATCATACATGGAGTAACAGACAGCCTCTGTTAATCATTTTAAAAGAAAACTAATCCCATCTAATTGATGCTTTTGAGAACTTTTTTTTTTTCTATACCATCACTTTATATGTGACCTGTGCTGGCAAAATGAGTCTGATTGTGCACGTGGCAAATTTTGAGCTACAGGCAAAAAACTGAAAAACTTTGAGGTTTTCACAAAAATTAGTCCATTACGCCCTCGTCTAGTGATCCCAGTGCTCCAAATAATAATTAAACATCTAAAATGATCTTTATTTGTACGTTTTCTCCGCTCACTTCTCGCACTGACTCTCATCCAAAACGCGTGCATCCCGATAAAATTACACACACACAGAATTACAGTATTTAAGTATTCACGCAAACATAATCTTTGAGAAACTTTTTGGAAAAAACATCGGAAGTGTAACATTATATTAGATCCATGCAGTACAGGTCTTAATATATAGCCCGTCTGTCTCATTAATCATCTAACAATAAAGGAAAAGATCGCTGCTCTTGATTGAACAGCTTTTGTAGTTTTAATAATCAATGTATTTGTAATGAACACACTGAAGTGATTTTTACATTTGGTTATTTGTTTTACTTAATGCTTTTGTTTAGATGTAAAATGAAAAAAAAAATACAGTATACACTTGTTTCTTTCTTAATTTGTTCTTTTTCTTTTTTTACATCTGTTCTTATTTATTACAATAAAGAAAAAATAACAAAAATTGCTATATTGTGATTTATTAATATTAGTAAGGATCGTTAAGAAAAGAATTGGAGGAAAAGATGCAATGTTGCTAGGTGATTTTTCTTTGTGTAGCTCGTCATTTTTGTCCGATTCCAACAACTCGTATATCATTTTGAAGGTCTTTTAATTGAGAATGTAAAAAAAAATAAAAAATACAAATTTAGAAAATTTGCTCATTGTGACTCATTTTGCCAGCAAAGGTCACATATATGTCTGATGTTATTTAAATATGTAAAAGGAAAAAGAAAAACCTCATCGCACTCAGTTTTGATCATAAATAATGAAATAGCTTAAGTACAAATGTTTACTGTCAAATGACAATAAAATATGCGTGTATAATAATTAACGAGGCTGTCGGTAGATCTGACTTCTGATGTCAAGAGTTATCAGCCAAGGCCAGTGCTCTCAGAATAGACCAACATATCGGCCAAGCTGATTAATCAGCGGATGTTTGGATATCACTAGTTTTTGAAGTTGAGCATGTCACGCTGCATGGCATTTGTCACATCATGTCGACTGCCCATGTTCTTGTGCGTTTCATAGACATGGTTAAAAATGAATTCTGTCTCTGCAGCCGCTGAAAAACAACAAATTCCGGATCCATAAATCACGCTATGATTCGATTGACAGCTACCTCTCCTGCTGCGGTGAGAAATACAATGACATTGAGCTGACCATCAATGAAGATATCAACAAGCAGCTCCTAGATGCAGGTAAAGAAACAAGCACTGGACACGTCCAAACTGTCTTTGTCCTCTTGTCAAAAGACGCTGCGACCCCACTGTAGACAGCATCGTTGCTTATAATGGGTTCTGTTTGCTTTTGATGCGACACTGCGCTCGCACGCGGTGTAGAGAATCATTGAAGCAGGCCTCCTGTCAGCTCTGTGTGCAGTATTTTCAAGCGCGCTGTACTGCTCTGTTGCAGGCATTGACAGACTGCTGGCACAGCACATTGCGCATCTCTTCATCCGCGACCCGCTGTCGCTCTTCCAGGAGAAGATTAATTTGGATGATGAGAACGAATCGGACCACTTTGAGGTGAAGTTAACATCTGATTTTTATTGTTCTAGCAAATAGAAAATTGATCAGCAGAAACAAAAACAACAAAAAAGAAATGTCAGTGTTAGACCAGTTTTCACTCACTTTGGTTAAAATTGCATGCGTGTTGCAGAACCTTCAGTCAACCAACTGGCAGACAATGAGGTTCAAAAAATTGACCCTTTTGACTGGTTTTGTGCTCCAGGGTCACATATATGCAGTCATTTGACTTGTGCTTCATGTTTCTCATGTCTTTTGTGTTTGTTTTTTTTCTTCTTAACAGGTTCAACTGACAGATTTTGAAAACTCAGCTTATGTCGTGTTTATCGTTCTCCTCACCCGTGTGATCTTATCCTATAAGTTGGATTTCCTCATTCCATTGTCAAAGGTTGGTTTACTCTTTGTGTGTGTTTTGACCTATTTTAACTCTTCGTTACACAGCTAAAAAACGGGAAGATATTAAATGGCAAAAAACTGGACATTCTTAAAACTAAGACAACCGCCACGAATTATACATGTGTGTGCATGACATTTGTGTTTCTGTTCATTAAAGCACTGCATGCAACTTTTTGCAACTTCAATGTGTTTTGTTTTCAGGGCTTAAAGTTCTCTGGCACCGTGCCGGATCTCCGGCGTGCAGCGTTTGACTGCGAAAAAAAAAAACCCTACATTTAAAAAAAATTGTTTATCACTTTCGAGTCCAAGAGTTCGCCTACCAATGATATGAGAGGAGCACAGCTTTCACTCTCAACCAAACTAACATTACAAGCCAATCAGAATGTTTTGCTCTTATAAACACAAGACGCGCATCCAATTGCAGAGTCGCAGCCCTGCTGAATGGAGAAGCGCGACAAAAAGCTGCTATGTCCATCTAGCGCATATTTACATAGAAAAACTAATTAAAAAGCAGCGGAGCTTTGTAAACAGCTCAAAGTAATCATGTTATCTCCATAAGAACTATATGATTGCCAGAACCAATTTACCGGAAAGGTAAATGAAAAGGTCCTGTTATCGGATGGAGAGTCGAGTTCCGTCCAATGGAGGTATTAAACAAACGGCCGTCTGCCCGCTGTCTGTCTGTGTGCCAAATGATGCAAGCAGACGCGGCTTGACTGGATGTGTGCTTAACAAAGCAGACGTCAGTACTCGGCCACCTACAGTTTATTCAAGCACAACACGCAAAACTCACAGAATACGCACACACCGTATAATGTGAATTTTATCTAATATAATGTAACTCACGTAATTATAAAATACAACATGGACTAAATGTGGACAGGTTTGATTTGATTTTCATAAGTGACCCTGGAGCACAAAAGCAGTCTTAAGTCGCTGGGGTATATTGTATCAATAGCCAAAAATACATTTTATGGGTCAAAAATATCAGTTTTTCTTTTATGCCAAAAATCATTAGGATATTAAGTAAAGACCATGTTCCAAGAGTTCGCCTACCAATGATATGAGAGGAGCACAGCTTTCACTCTCAACCAAACTAACATTACAAGCCAATCAGAATGTTTTGCTCTTATAAACACAAGACGCGCATCCAATTGCAGAGTCGCAGCCCTGCTGAATGGAGAAGCGCGACAAAAAGCTGCTATGTCCATCTAGCGCATATTTACATAGAAAAACTAATTAAAAAGCAGCGGAGCTTTGTAAACAGCTCAAAGTAATCATGTTATCTCCATAAGAACTATATGATTGCCAGAACCAATTTACCGGAAAGGTAAATGAAAAGGTCCTGTTCACACATGATCTATTAATGGTAACTTACCGGTAATTTACCAGTAAAGACTGTATGTGTGAAAGGGGCTAAACTCTTCCTCT
>NW_015625574.1:983655-996799 GCF_001515625.1 Sinocyclocheilus rhinocerous
TGATCTCTTAATGGTAACTTACCGGTAATTTACTGGTAATTTACCGGCAAAGACTGTATGTGTGAAAGGGGCTAAACTCTTCCTCTATATGCTGTGAATTTGAATTGCTTAATGTTCATCTGGGAAAACAGTGTGCATTATCTCACTAGATTTGTAACATAAATCATTTATAAACCTTTGCCAACACAGGAGAATACATCAACCTATTTCTAAATATGCAATTTATTGTACATCGCGATTTCAAAATAAACGTTTCTGAGTTTCCATGTGCCCAGATATTAAAATTGAATGGATTTAAACATCGTTTAATCACGCTGTAAAGTGTAACATCACCAGGAAATAATCATTAGTTACAGCCCTAGATTAGTTAAAATATTTCAAAATCCAACTGCATTGTTTTACTTTTTGTAATAAAAAGACATATTTTGTCATTGAAGATTTCTTAAAAATAGTATTAAAATATTGTCTTGTTCTAGTGAACCAAGTATCTGTATTTTGTCTCATCTCGTGAGCTAAGTGTATTGTCACACCCCTAGTGTCGATAAGCGGTGATATAGCTCATAATTTTCCAAGTGTATGATTGTACGCTTTCATTCTTCAGGTCAACCATATATTCATGAAAAAAAATTTGTTTAAGTTCAGGCTCAGGATTTTTTTTTGCTTTAACCCCTGTGTTTTAGGTTGATGAAAATATGAAAGTAGCCCAGAAGCGAAATGCGGTGCAGGAAGGCATGTTTTATTTCCGGAAGGACGTCTTTAAAGGTTAGTTGACATTAAAGGGGTCATATGACGTTGCTAAAAAGAACATTATTTTGTGTATTTGGTGTAATGAAATGTGTTCATGCGATTTAAGGTTAAAAAAACACATTATTTTCTACATACTGTACATTATTGTTTCTCCTCTATGCCCCGCCTTTCTGAAACGCCTTTCGATTTTTACAAAGCTCATCGGTCTGAAAAGCAAGTTTTGCGTGAACATTTGGGCGGTGTTATGCAAATCTTCCCACATAGTGACGTAGGTATGTGGGGGCGTGTTAGAACGAGCCATTTTAGGTAGGCGTGGTTGACTCTTAACTTTGATAAAGAATATCTCTTTGGATTTGAGACTTTAGTCTTTGCAACTTTACAGATCTTCTTTATGCGCCAAGAGCTTGTAACACTCCAAAGAGAAAGGAAAAATTTAAATCCCATCATATGACCCCTTTAAAGTTAAATAGATTAATAAATTATCATTCATATCAACAATGAGCTGTGACACATTTGTATTAAGGCACAACTAAAATATTGTAGATATTTTTAACACTGCATGCTGGTTCCAAACTTATTTTAAATTTGTTATTAAAATATTTTTTTATTATTATTTTAAGGCTGCAACCCAGTGTTAGATGCGCCCTCCACAGCTCGGAATGGAGTGGAGAGTGAAGCTAATGACGGTGAAGAGTTCACACTAATGAGTATTGACACCATCGTCAATGGGAAGGTGTGTGTTTCTCTGCTCTTTAGCTGTACATTCCGTATAGCTTCAACAATAAGCTATTGCGAGTTGAACGATACTTGTTGTGAGTGTGTTTGTTTGTTTGTTTTTTTAGGAAGGGGTGTTTCACGGCTTGATACCCATGTTGAACAGCTACCTTGAGAACATGGAAGTGGATGTGGACACGCGTTGCACTATTCTCAACTACCTTAAACTCATTAAGAAGCGTGCTTCTGGTATGTGAGAGGCAGGGTTGGGAGGGTTACTTTTAAAATATATTCCGTTACAGTTACAAATTACTTCATTAAAAAAGTATTCAGTAACGTAATCCAAGTACCACAATATAAAAGTAATCTGATTACTTTTGGATTACTTAACGTTACATGTGAACAAGTCAAAAAACAGTATCTAAGTACTTTTATTTAACTATGACTTTAAAATTAAAACTAATAAAAACTATTTGAAACTTAGAAATCGTCTTGTTTCACCATCTAGATATTACAGCCCGTATATTTATATAAAAGGCTATGCAGACATCTAGTGGCTATACAGTTTAGTATTACAGTTTTATTTTTATTAGTATTTTTTTATTTCTTTAACATGTACAAGTAAAAATATAGTTTATACACAACATTAAAAAATGTACACCATATACATATTAGTCTATTTTAAAATAAGCCTACATGTCTAAATGCGTGTGAAATGCTATGATCTTTCTGTATTTCATTGACTGATCCGTGGTGTGGGGACTCTCATGTTAATTTCTACATTTTCCAGCTCATTTTCCGCTAGAACACTTACACACAACTGCAGTCATGCACACCTTGGAATTTTAAATCACTAACAAACACTACATGTTAGCTAACATGATGGTTTCCATGCTAGTCGTACCTGCAAATGTTCAAGTTGGTTGAGTAGCCTTTGTTTAAGCAAGAGTCTTAATGCATAGCTTACACTGTACAACTATGTTATTTCCTTTATCCTCGTTGAAAACAAAATAAGTGTGACGTTTCCAGACATGAAAACGTTTTTCACAGCAGGAAGCATCGTAATTAATTTACTGTAGCAGCGTCTCAGTCATCCCGCATTTGAGGAGAATAATTGTAGACCGGTGTTATTTGCGCACACACCAGCAGGCGGCTCACTTGAGTCAACATGTGTCAAAACTCATCCGTTTAAATTATATTAAGCCTTAAAGTTCTGCATAATTAAGGTGTCAACAGAACCTGGAACTATGCAGCGCTAAATATATACCATTATGTCAAAAAAAAAAAACGAATTTATTTAATTTTAAATGAAACAAATGTAAGCCTGATAGTATTCCCACTTTTTACAAAATTTAACTGTAATTTGAATAATTCGTTTTTTGATGTAACTGTAACGGATCACAGTTACTAGATTTTTGTATCCTGATTACGTAACGCAGTTACATGTGTTCCATTACTCCCCAACCCTGGTGAGAGGTTTAGGTTGTTTACAGTGGCAGTGCTGTGTTTATATTCTTTAAAACATTCTATTTTTTAGTGTCTGCAATCAATACAATTTATTAACTTATTAAATTTTTTGTGGTTTATTTTTTTGCTGATAATTTTATTTCAGTTTTTAAACCACCGTTTTCGTTTCGTTTAATTTAAATATATGCACATGCAAATCTATTTTGTCATGAAATGCAGTTCTCTAAATGTGTATTTTTCCCCTCTATTGGCATCTTAAAATGACACACTGCAGGCAAACTGGTTCACTCATTTGGATTGTGTTATTGATATTTCTTGTAATGTTTGTTTTCACTACTGTGTTGTTCTCAGGTGAGCTGATGACGATGGCTAAGTGGATGAGGGAGTTTGTCTCCAAACATCCTCAGTACAAGCAGGACAGCGTCATTACGGACAAAATAAACTACGACCTGCTGCACAAGTGCGACAGAATCGCAAGAGGGGAGGAGAAGTGTCCGGAGCTTATCGGAGACCCGGTTAACAGAGGAAAATAAAGCCTGCTCGACACAAAAGCCAGTCGCTCCTGTGCATGAGAACGGAAGACCACAGCAGTCCAGAAGTTAAAACGTTTTAAGAAAATATTTAAAATGGCATGTGTCAGCCAAAGGTTTGTTGAATTTGTAAATAGCAGATTTTTATTATTCGCAAATTATTTTAATAGCTTAAACAGATCCGTGATGTAATTGTACTCTGATGTGTACATATTTCACATCGGTCTGAGTTTGTGAGAGATTATGTAAATGTAGCAAACACTAAATTGTACATTAGTAATATTTTCATTGTTGAAATGTAAATACTGTATTTCATCAGGCATTAACAAGTGTTTTTTTTTTTTTATGGATGAAACTGTTGGCTTTTAATATTGTACCAATTAAGACAAAGATTTTAAGGCACTGGTCTTGTTGCAAGCCTGACTGAACCCATGTAGGAATTGAAATAGGGGTTGAAAAAATGTTGAAGACCGTAGTGGTGTGCAGTGAGTTGTGTTTTTCACTAACAAATTATATTTCATATAATTTTAGTGTTTGAAGGACAGCTAAATTTATACCATTTGAGGTTTCTTAGTTGTTTTGTTAAGCTTTGTGTAGCTGCTCCACCACTAGAGGGTGCAGATGGTCTTTTTTGATTAAAATAATGGAAAGATAAATTAGATTAAGCTATAGTCTGTTAGCTTTAACATCTGTATATGGCTTCAAATAAAGTGATTCCTGTACATATTCAGCTTATTGAGTTGGCGAACAATGCCTTTTACAGACCAATGTAAGTTCTTTAGCGTTCATTGCAGCCTTGTGGAAACAATCCTTTAAATGCTGTTTGTGTGGAATGTTTGTACTTTTAAATTCAATTCATTTAATCAGCATCAGGCAGTGAGCAGGCAATGAAAGCTGTTACATAAGCACATGCCCATTTTGCAGTTCAACTAATTCAGGTTGTTCTTCAATGAAAGATTAAACAGTGTATCAAACACATTTATTGGTGTAAATAATTTACCGCTTTGCATTCTCAAACACAAGGCCGTCGCTGAAATTTACAGGGCCCGGAACAAAAGTTTTATGGAAGGGCTGAAAACGAAGGCTATACGGTTAGGGCTCTTAATAATGTTCCCAGTCGTCCTCATCTAATGCCAGCGAGTGTCAAGTGTGTAGATTAGGGGTTGAAAAAATGTTGAAGACCGTAGTGGTGTGCAGTGAGTTGTGTTTTTCACTAACAAATTATATTTCATATAATTTTAGTGTTTGAGGGACAGCTAAATTTATACCATCTGAGGTTTCTTAGTTGTTTTGTTAAGCTTTGTGTAGCTGCTCCACCACTAGAGGGTGCAGATGGTCTTTTTTTATTAAAATAATGGAAAGATAAATTAGATTAAGCTATAGTCTGTTAGCTTTAACATCTGTATATGGCTTCAAATAAAGTGATTCCTGTACATATTCAGCTTATTGAGTTGGCAAACAATGCCTTTTACAGACCAATGTAAGTTCTTTAGCGTTCATTGCAGCCTTGTGGAAACAATCCTTTAAATGCTGTTTGTGTGGAATGTTTGTACTTTTAAATTCAATTCATTTAATCAGCATCAGGCAGTGAGCAGGCAATGAAAGCTGTTACATAAGCACATGCCCATTTTGCAGTTCAACTAATTCAGGTTGTTCTTCAATGAAAGATTAAACAGTGTATCAAACACATTTATTGGTGTAAATAATTTACCGCTTTGCATTCTCAAACACAAGGCCGTCGCTGAAATTTACAGGGCCCGGAACAAAAGTTTTATGGAAGGGCTGAAAACGAAGGCTATACGGTTAGGGCTCTTAATAATGTTCCCAGTCGTCCTCATCTAATGCCAGCGAGTGTCAAGTGTGTAGATTGTTTGTAATAATGGATAAAACTAGCAAATGCGATTCTAAGGTGTGCAGTGGTTGGCACATGACGCAAAATAATGGGACTTTGTATCACGCTGCATCATAAAGAATCAGCACACTGAACTATGACCAGATCGACCAGAGATCAGTTTTGTTTTTTTCCGCTTTATGACTTTTTTATGCTTACTGAAATCATTTAATAAGCTTCTCTTTAGCGTGTAGCTAAGTTACAAAATGCCATGCAATTTACAACAACTAGAAACTTAAAAACTACAATATCTATATAAAAAGATTAACTATTAACCACTGCTTTCCACAAAGAAAATGTTACATGAGCACGTTTGGTGACACTTTTCCTGCGATGGTCCCCTTCACCATGGGCCCCTGGATGCGCGCTTGGCCTGTGATTGGACCGGTCTGGTTCCACATCAGAGCAGCGCTGTGATTGGTCTGTTCTAACTTCAGATGAATGGTGTGACTTTAGTTCGCGAAACAGTTCACGCCTTGTTAAAGCTTAAAACGGAATGCCAGAACGCGCGCTATTCTCTTATAACGTCATAATGGAAGTCAAACATACGTTGACGTTCTAAATCCATTTGAAGCATTGTCATGACGACATCTCAAAATTCGAATAAATCACCGCTTTAAAACCACACCTCTATCCACGGCTCTGGTGTTTTAAAGCGTTATAAACGTTCCAAATGCATACATTTGTTCTCGGAATGGAACGTCAGTTATCTGGATTTTTACATCTGCGTGGCAGTAAAAGTGCAGTGTGCTCGCCTCGCAGACTTTGCCCTAGAGCGAGCGGCAGTATAAAGAGAGTTAACGTTATTCGAACACGACCCGTTACGCATCAGTTTAAAGTGGACTACAGACACACATGACGCTCATTAGTTCACGAGCTTTTCCCACTCTTTCACGCTGACGACTCCATCCGCACAGGACTGAGCACGGAAGAAAACATCTGTCTGAAGACTAAAGGTAAGAGATGCTTTTTTTTTGGATAGTCTTTCTCCCTAAAGAGATTTAAACACCCCAAAATGTCATCGGAAAGTGCGCTGTCTGTGACCTCTCGAATGCGGCGTGTCTAGCATCATATGACTTTATGAGAGATTAAGCGTTAGGTTTATGATTATGTCACGCGAAGCCGTTCTTTATTTGTTCTGAGGAAGAAGTCTTAGCAAAACGTGTCCTAATCGTCTTGAAATGTGTTGTTGCAGTTTTTCATCTGTTGTTTAAAGGCAACGCGATCCTATCGAGTAACGCTAGTTGACATGCAAATCAGTTACAGCAGTATAATGAAAATAATCTTCATTTTATATTATATTCAGCAGTCGTTGTATTTAATCAAGGTTTTATTACTTACTGTTATGCATTTAGACTTCTGTCAGCTTTTTTAAAATTTGTATCATTACATCTCCAATCATAATCATGCACATTTCAGCTCATAATGAATACATTTTAGTTTGCCATATTGGTTGTCATGAGATGTAGCCTACAATTTTCATACTGCATATGTAATGTATGACATTTAGATGAAAACCTGTCAAGAGCATGTCACATTTCACCCCAAAAACAAAGTAAAGAAAATGAAGCCTAATTATTGGATACTAGGCTATTATTATTATTGACAATGAAGTATATCTCCTCTTTCCCACATAATCTCCTCTTTCCACTAAATATAGTTTTTTTTTAAATATATAATATGTGTGTATAAAATAAATATACATTTTTGTAAGTGTGCTTGAGTGTGCGGAGAAACAATATAGTCTCATGATAATCTAATGTTCTCTAACGTTCTTTAGTCCTGATAGCAAAACAAAGGGGGTTTTCTGGATTATAAACACTGTGTCTTGACCTTTACTGAGCTACAAACAGGCAATCAAGAGAACTTAAAGGGGTCATATGATGCTGCTAAAAAGAACATTATTTTGTGTATTTGGTGTAATGAAATGTGTTTATGCGGTTTAAAAGAGAAAGGAAAAAATGAAATCGCATCATATGACCCCTTTAACATGATGGATGGTAGTCCTTGCTGTAGGCAGCCATTTTTATTGCTGTAATCAATGTGTTCCAACAAGGATTTAACTTCTATTGTCCTTTTTAAACAGTTTTATTATGTTCTAGGACTTTCACAGACTGGCTGAATGTATATTTACTCTTGTGTAAACAGCTGAAGTAATCTTCATATGATTCTCTCGAAGGTTGGAGATGGAGGCCTTGAATCACCGAGTTAACACTTATATTGACTCTTGGATGGGACCCAGGGGTAAGAACAATACTTTTTCTTTTTCTTTTTCTTTTTTACAAGTCTTTAATTGTCTTTACTGCAGCCTTAGCTAAACTTTTCTCTGTGTTGTGTTCCTATATGGCAAACTTTTGAACAAACTTTGCAGATTTAGCGAATGGAACATATTCTCCCTTTATTTCCATAGTAAGGCAGTATTATTACTGCATGCTGATGATTTTAATCTGTCTGGCAAACTTTGACACATCCAATGATTATTTGATCCTTAAAGTGCTCATTGTATCAACCCAGTATCTTGGAAACATGGTTTCCAGGCTCATTTAAAAATAATATTAATAAAGTTTCTAATCAGATTGGAAGAAATTGCAATTTCAGCCTGCGCTGTGAGTAGGCAAAGCAGTATTATAGAAAAAATCAGCATTATAAAAATTCTAACTTAAATTTCTGATTGGAATGAGGCACATTTAAAACCATTTTTAATGCCGAGGAACAACTGTGACTATTTATTGAACGTCCTTTAGCAATAGCGTATGCATGAGGATGGTTGTGCTCTATCGATTGCAGATCCTCGGGTTAGAGGATGGCTTCTACTGGACAACTACATCCCCACTTTCGCCTTCACTGTCATGTACCTACTGATTGTGTGGATGGGACCAAAATACATGAAGAATAGACAGCCGTACTCCTGCAGAGCACTGCTAGTGCCGTATAACCTCGGCCTGACGCTTCTGTCTCTCTACATGTTCTATGAGGTGGGCTCGTCATAAAGAAGATATGTGTTTATTTGAAGAGGTCATATCAGTAGGAATCAAATTTGATACATTTTAATGTACTGAGAAAGGTGATCAACTGTGAGAACATACTCGGAATTCAAATTTCCTGACCCAGTCCAAAAAGAGTATTTATTAAAACCTGACCGTCCATGTTTACATGTCGGCATTGTGAGGTGTTATTATTGCTGAACACCAGAAAAACGGACACATTTCAGTGCATTTCACTGTTTTCTGTCAGCACACAGCTGTGATTTTGCATACATTTCCATGCAGCAGTTAAAAAAAATGGGCTTGTTTAAATCTAAAGGTCAGAAGGAGGCTGCGAAAAAGAAAATGAGTATTTTTGTTTTACTTCTGAACTAAACTCAAGTACTCTCACTTATTTTGTTTTCTCTAGTTCCCACAGCATTTCTTATTTTCACTTAGTTTAACTTTATGTACTAAAATATTTAAAACGAAAAGTATTCAAATAAGTAAAAAAAACACCAAAAGTTAACTGTAATTAAAAGGAGAAGAAAAAATACAAAAAAATGAAAGCAAATCAAATTAAAGTGGTCCTATTATGCTTTTTCACTTTTTCAACTTTAGTTAGTCTGTAATGTTGCTGTTTGAGCATAAAAAAGATGTGCAAAGTTACAAAGCTTAAAGTCCAATTCAAAAGGAGATATTTTATTTAACAGAAATCACTTTTCAAAAACTACAACGAACGACTCGTTTGGACTACAACGCATATTTTCCAGGATTTGTGATATCACAAATATCGACGAATGGGACGAGACCTGGTTGAGCTGCACTAAAGAAGGCAACGAGTGTTATCACTATGTCGGAGACACGCTAGCTTTCCCAAAGCAGACGAACTTAAGAGTGGTTACAATCATCCGGGTTTAAAGGGGTCATATGATGCTGCTAAAAAGAACATTATTTTGTGTATTTGGTCAATCACAACACACACTGGCCTTGCTAACCAATCACAGCACATTTCGTATTTCAGAAGGCGGGCTTTCATTTGATACAGGAACTATTCGAGCCGTTCATGCCAGACTGGGGAGAGAGGTGTAATAATGTAAAATATGTGAAAAAGAATGTGTTTTTCGAACAACCTAGTATGAGAGCCTGTTCTAGTACACCCCCAAAACAAAATCAAGACTTTGTAAAACAGCATAATAGGACCCCTTTAAAATCTTCAATATTAAAAAAAATAAACAAACAACAGCAAAAAACAAAAAACAACAGTCATCTCCATATTAAAATAACACTGGCTTTTCCTGCTAACGCTGCTTTCTAAAATTAGTTTGTCATCCTTCTGTTTTGGAGTGTTTACAAATGCCTTTCAGAATTTTCATTGATTTGACGTTGTAACAGATGTAACACAATCTAGAGCAGGGGTCTAGGAGCAGCGACCAGGGTCTTCAGGGTTACTTGATAATGACGTAGTAGTATAGCTCTCCAGGAGACCTCTGATCTAGATATTTGTATGGGACTGGGACCTTTGAAATTGGTATTGAAAATGAAATACCATGCACTTTGAAACTGATGGTTTGACTTTTTGGAAACTGAGCAGGACAAACCAACTGGTGAGTCACAGTCCATGTGCACCTTAAATTTCAGAGTCCTTTCTTGCCTAATTTGCACTCTCCACACTATCTGCAGTGCAAAACAGACGCATTGCCTGGCTTTCCAAATATAATTAATGCTAAATTCAAGATAAGCTCACAGATATGTTAGCTACAAGTTATCTTTAATCACAGCCATCAGTTGCCTCAAACCTGATTTATGGCAGTCTCATTAGAGAAAGAAACCTCTAGGCTACAAATGTTAAAGGGATAGTTCAGCCAAAAAGGAAAATTCTGTCATTTGCTCACCCTCATGTCAGTTCAAACGCATCCGACCTTTGTTCATTTGCAAAGGACAAACCAACTGGTGAGTCACAGTCCATGTGCACCTTAAATTTCAGAGTCCTTTCTTGCCTAATTTGCACTCTCCACACTATCTGCAGTGCAAAACAGACGCATTGCCTGGCTTTCCAAATATAATTAATGCTAAATTCAAGATAAGCTCACAGATATGTTAGCTACAAGTTATCTTTAATCACAGCCATCAGTTGCCTCAAACCTGATTTATGGCAGTCTCATTAGAGAAAGAAACCTCTAGGCTACAAATGTTAAAGGGATAGTTCAGCCAAAAAGGAAAATTCTGTCATTTGCTCACCCTCATGTCAGTTCAAACGCATCCGACCTTTGTTCATCTTTAAAACGCAAATAAATGCACAGATATTTCTACGTAAACACCAAACTGTGACAAGATGCTCCAAAAGTTCATAAAGACATTGTAAAAGAAATCCTTATGAATCAACCAGAAGACACGCTCTTCTGAAGAGTCACTTTACATGATGAATAGATTTATTTTAGGCTTTTGTTCACAAATAAACACACATGGTCATGCAAAGCCCAAACGTTGATATGGAAGTCATTTGGCAGAAAATGGACAGAATTTTAATTTATAAAATGTAGGGATGTGCATCTCCATGACTGAGGCTGATACGATACGCATCTCGATGCATAGCCAACGATACGATATATTAAAGATACATATGAAGCAGCTACCGATGCGATGCGATACGATTCACCCCTATTACGATGCAATGCGATCCGATTTCAATTCGATTCAGTTCCACACAATGCGATTCGATGCAATATGATAATGATATTACCACTGTCTCACATATTACAGTTTCTAGCCATGCAGCCTTTCTCTCTTGTTTTATTAAAGCTGTACCTTTTATAGTTTGCAGAACATTAGAACAATACAATCTAATATTGCTCTTTAAAGCATTAAAATAACTAAATTAAAAGTTACAATCACTGAATTAAAAATGAAAATAAATACTAAAGAAAATGACTATGAATTATTGCACTCCTATTCGATTGCGCTCCGTCTGTTTAGCGTGCATGCGTGCAGCAGCGCTCTCACTCGCGTCAGCCTCGCCCACTCCTGACAGCAAAATAGATATGTTTGTGTAACCCCCTTGAAATTAGGGTGGTTAATAGGACTTTTAATTTGAAAAAAATATATAGTGACTGATGTTCTCCACTAGAGGGCGTTTCTCCGTGATGAGCGATATAATTGAGAAAGGAGCCGTTTTACGGATGAGAGTGAGAGCGGAGTTAGACGACTGTTGATTCAGAGTGCAAATATATATCTATATATATAAAAAGAGAATAATAGAGTGTGAGGAAATAGTTTTAAGTTCTTTTCCAGTGGAATCCGGGGGAAGAAATATCTTTTTGTACTTTTATTTCGAGGAACTCCGGTGAGTGTTTTGTTCCTCCGCCATTTCTCTGTAATCAGTCATATGTGTTCAAATTAATGGTTTATGGTAAAAAATATGATTGATAACTAACCGATGATGAGAAAATATTGAAATATGCATGGTGTAAAGAAGAGATAAAGGATATTTTGTCGCATAAAGGAAAAACCAATCGGAGTTATATCAAATGAGTTGTTAAAATCAACTGCGTCACATGTTGTTTGATGTGCGTTGGTTCATGCAAACGGAGACAAATTGTGATAATCTATGATATTAATCAACTCTGGGATATACTGTTAAGGAAAAGAATCAGAGTATGTGATTATTTGATGACATGCATGTATGACATTCAGTTGTTTATTTCGTTTTTAGTCATATAATAATATAACATGTCCGACATTGCTCTGTTTAATGTCGGTTTAAGTGGGTATATTTTCCCAGGATTTTCTTTGTAAAGTAAGTTAGCGAGTTAACCACTTATTCTCTGGGGCGTTTTTGGTATTTTCGCCTAAATTTGACATTCTCAAATTCAAATGTTTACCCTACACACATACAATGGAGGAAATGAAAACAAATGGTTTCATTGTAAAGAAAACCCTTTGAACTACAAAATATGAGTGTAATTCTTTATAAATAACATTATATATTTTTCAAATATTACAATAAACACAAAAAAAACCATAGGCGCTTTTGGAGTTTTAAAAAAATTATTTTTTTGAAATTCTGTAATTCAGGTTCTATTAGGCCCAGCTCTCTGCAATTTACTTTGTTTGATGCCACTACATGCCAAAAAGTACCAGAAAAAAGAATCTTTCAAATAACAGCTTCTAAACAGGAGTTACTACATTATATGTGAAGCGAGTCAAATTGTCTATTTCTGCATCTAAATGTGTCATTGTGAGTTTCCTTTGCAAAAACAGGCTTTATAAAACACATTAACCCCACAATCCTATTGTACTCTGTGCCATAAGCACTTTAATTGATTATTAATTGAATTATGTTTCATTTTTATGTTTTTCTAAGTAGTAATATACAAAATGGCACAAGCGAATTGGACCAAATTCCACATATTGTGTATTCTACAATGTTTAATTATTTCAGGATGCACAAGACTGTCTACATTATAAAATATATCTGGTCTATCACAATCTAAAATAGAATACATATCCTCCAGCTTTATATCATTCCATTTATATGCATTCTGTATTGGGATACTGATTCACAGCATCTCTCACCTCATCAGCTCACTCCTGTATCCAGAGCATCTCTCCATGACAACAACATTGCATCATCCCTGGTCCAGAGAAAATTTGCTATCCGGCAGCTAGTTCTAACATTCAGAGCGTCAAACAAACACATATCAGTTCATCCACACAGCACTGTAATAATCCATGTATATTTACTGTATATTCACTGAAATGCATAATATACTGTACTTTTCTGTCAATAAACAGTGTATCAGATTGCTAGCTGTGCTATCACGTTTCAAAAC
>NW_015625574.1:999047-1002773 GCF_001515625.1 Sinocyclocheilus rhinocerous
CTCACAGACCAGAATACCAGAGACAACATTACTACAATAGGCTACATCAGCCGTTCCCTATCCCCCCGCTCTGCACTTCTAACGAGCTGGTTATCTGAATCAGATGTGTTAACCAAGCGAGACATGCAAAATGCAGAGCGGGGTGCGCGAGGACTGGGAACCGCTGGGTTACATCACGAGTCATTCACCGGTGAGAAAACTTTATAGTACACTTAGTAAAAGCATTACAATACCAGGAAGGAAGATCTGTCTGCACAGCGTGCGTGAACGCGCTGATGACGTATCCTGTCTGCTCAGAGGTATGCAAATACATACATTGACAGGCAGGTAGGAAAGCCAATGGCCAATTGGACGAACATTTCTTGGTCCTACGCCTTCCACAGAATATATAAATACATTTAGACCTCTTAACTTAATGATTGCTATCGTGATGTGAAGAGACTTTCAACCAGCATAACAAAAAATGTTTCTGAAGACAATCATCTATTGCACCTTTAAGTTAATGTTTCAATAATGAATTATTGCGCTACTATTCTATTGCGCTCCATCTGTTTAGCACGCATGCGCGCTGCAGCGCTCACTCACTCCTGACAGCGAAATGGATATGTTTGCATGACTTTCTAACATTTACATAAGAAGAATATACCTGTGACATGTCAGTTATGCACTGAGGAAAACACAACGTCTTATTGGTCACTTTCTAAACAATAAAAGTATAGCGCATCCACTAGTAATTATATATAAATAAATTGGTTTTTACCGATGCAAATATGTTAGAAACGATGCATCGCGATACAAATATCAACTTGTAGCCGATGCACACTTTTTAAACCGATGCATCGCATCGTTAACTTTTTATGCCGATGCACCGAACAAATCGGGGAATCTTCCCATCCCTAATAAAATGGATAGTTCCGGTCCTTGATTCTGATTGGCTGAGCCACATTCGAAGCTGTTGTAAATTACTTTTTTACCCGCTTCGCGTCGTACCTAATAACGCCCCTTAGCTGTTATAAATTCACTGTAAACCACGGCTTCACGGGGCTTATTGCTTTATTTTGGGTGAACCGTGCCTTTATAATGATTGTCCACGTTATATAGTAAGATTAATGTTCCTCCAGTAGTAGGCAGTCACTCGTGATTTGCTTTTAGAATCAGGTTCAATTCATCAATATTTCACGTGTTAACATTTCAAGCATACATTAAAGTAATTGAATATTATGTTAATAATGAACAAACGTACTAACAATAAATACTAATATGTGTATAAATTAACATCAACAAATGCTTAAAAATGTAGTTCATGACACTTAAAGCATGAACTATCCATTTTCCAAACCGCCTGTCCTACTGTTTGTAGGGTCGTGGGATGCTGGAGCAGTCTGTGAGTTGTTTCGTATAAAGAGAAATTAGCCGAGTTAGACAGTGAATGCTGGGACTGCACTTCAGGACTTCAGAGAGAGACAGTGGTGCGTGCTGCTCTGTGACCAAATCAACCCTTTGACCACGAGAAGCTCCATCAGGCCAAAGCAATTACAGCTATATTGAGACAGTCGAACTTTGTGTAATCTGTGTCCCCTGAATGTCCTTTTAAAGAAGATATTTCAGTGGAGATGTCCCCTTCTGAATACCTTCGTCACCTGTAACACAAGGTCAAACTTATTTGAGGTTTCATATAATTTTATATAGGGGGCAGATGTGCAGCTTTCATTCTGCATTTGCTAAAAAACTTGAACAGGGGCTTTATTCGAAATGAGACAATGAACAATGACAGATTAGAGGCTTATGGGAGATTTTCCAGGAGCTCTGCACAGTGTTGAGAGAGAGAGGTGAGAGCGAGATCATGCAAGACAGTTCAAAAGAATGAAAATGTGAAAAATGAAGCACTTTTGTCCACTTTTCTGTACCGAGTCAGCAGTAAAATACCTCCACGCATCAGCCGTACACCTGCAAGCCTCTGCAGCTGTCCATACTGCGCTCCGCTTCAGTTATCAGGAGAGAGTTCTATTTTATACTAGAGATGCACCGATTGCAATTTTCTTGGCCGATTCAGATTTCCGATTTTTTTGGAAGTGTGACCTGTCGATACCGATTTTTGCCGATTCCGATTTTCTTTCTTTCTAAGAACTATAATTGACAGCATATACAAACAAAAATCTATGCAAATTTCAATGCAAAAATTATTACATAATAAAAGAAATTATTAAATATTACAATTTCCCCAAACTGGACTAAGTTACAGATTTTCTCTCACTTAAACGACTCTCAAAATAAAGTGCTCTGTGACTGGAAAGAGGAAGAAATAGTTAACTTAAAATGTGTTGCTGTATGTAACAAAACAGCTGTCATTTCCCACTATGTTTATAAATGGTCATTTTTTTCTCCCCTAACCTTATGTCATCTTTCACATGAAATTCTTACTTTGTTTCAATTAATTCAGTTAGAATAATAAGAAACTGCAGAGTTGTTACCATTCAAATGAAATTTCAAATTAGTATTAACAAACTCTATCTTTCCACTGCTGAGGAAACAGAAGCTGCATCTGAAGTGGCATTAGATGCATTTACACAGACAGTTTGATGAAGCTGAGGTGCCATAAATGCATTTACACTGCAAAATTTCAAATGCATAAATAATTGTATAAGATTAATGTATTACATATTTTTTAAAACATACAAATAAATGTTGAAAAAATGCAATGATACTTTTAAATATGACTAAACCACCAGTAGGTGGCGGCAAATGTCTGTTTTAATGAGTGAGTCATTTATTCTTTAATCAACCGATTCATTCAGAAACGAGGCAAGTGACTGTCCTTATGAATGGGTTACTGAATCATTGACTCACTCGATTCGTTCAAAACTGTGGATTCATTCAGTAACGAAATACCGCTGTGTTGCTAGTGGACAGTTCTGCTGTGGCTTTTCGGAACTATTTTCGTCAGCGAAATTGAGCAAAAACAGTCAATATTCTGTCTAAAATCTAAGTCTAACTTCTTGTGTATTGAAATACTATTGTATAAAATCAGTGTCACATTACAATCGTGTTGATATTGATATTCGGGGAAACATCATGGCCGTATAATGTTGCTTACCTAAATCATATTTTGAAAATAGCTTTTTTTTTTATACCGCAGTATGCATCTATACATTTCTGTGAGTTACTTTGTGTGTGCTGTCTCTCTCACACACTCACTCAGGCTGTGCAAGCCTCATCTGGCACAACATAAATACATTATCAGTCGCCGTTTACACTGAATTCAATTAAAATTAGAATCATTCTCGTGCGAAACGACATGTTTACACACGACTGTGAGTGTGCGCGTGGCTGTGACGTCATTGGCGGCGCCGCTGGCAATAAAAGGATCGGCTCTGAATCGGTAAGTAGGGATGGGCGATACCTCTTATTTTATTTTCGATCCGATACCGATATTTTCAAGCCCAGTATCGTCGATACCGATACTTCTAAACTAAACTGATCTTTTAAATCAAAGAATATAATCAGTAATTATTCTCACTTAATATTAGATTTTAAAGCCATATTTTTTTACATTTCATAGGCCTTTTTTGTTTACACTGTCATAAATCAAATATACTATAATTGTATTTTAGCCCTTTACTGGGGCAGTAACCTCAAAGGTGCAACTATACCCCTGAAAGGGAGCATATTAGTACCATACAAGTATGCATGCTTTAAGGGTAGATAAGATACAAAGGTGCACCTTTA
>NW_015625574.1:1003192-1011010 GCF_001515625.1 Sinocyclocheilus rhinocerous
TATTATTATTATTATTATTATTATTACCATGGTAAATTTGTGGTTACTGCAGTTTTACTACAGATACTGTGGTAAACTGTGGTTACTGTAATAAAACCATGGTTATTTTTTTGTAAAAGGCTGCCAGGCTGTTGTACCCCTAAAGGCAAAACTCATATTTTTTTTCTGACAGATTTTTTGACAGCAATTACAGAACATAACACAATCCATTTGAACTTTTAACAACCAGTTTAAATAAATTTACTTGCACAAACTAGCCAATTTAAAATAAATATTACATGTACACAAAAGTTTGGGGTCTGTAAGATTTTGTAATATTTTTTTAAGTCTCATGCTCACCAAGGCTGCACTTATTTAAACAAACAAACAAAAAAACAGTAAAAACAGCAATATTGAGAAATATAACAATTAAAAATAACTATTTTCTATTAACGCTGTCTGTGATTGATTGGTTCTGTCTGTCAGCATTTGCGTGTGTTCCGATGAGCAGGAGAAATGGTTCTATCCAACACAATTATTCCGTCACACGCTTGAGGTATTCAGCCAATCACAACGCACTGGATAGCTGGCCAATCAGAGCACACCTCGCTTTTCAGACCGATGAGCTTTGTAAAAATCGACGCGTTTCAGAAAGGCGGGGCATAGAGGAGAAACAATAATGTACAGTATGTGGAAAATAATGTGTTTTTTGAACCTTAAACCACATAAACGCGTTGCATTACACCAAAAAACCAAATAATGTTCTTTTTTAGCAATGTCATATGACCCCTTTAAGGATCGATCCGCACATCCCTATCGGCAAGACATGAGACTGTCCGGCCGGTCACCGATCCGGGCCGGTCATGCGAAAAATCGACTGATTCCGATCACTGGCCGGTCAATCGGTGCATCTCTATTTTATACACTTACTTAAAGCTATCTTCACAATAAGGATGTGTGTGCAAGGGAATTTCTATCCATTTAATGACCTGTTTTGTTGAAATTGCAAGACTTGTGGTAGATATGAAGCATCAAACAAATCAGTAATGCTTTGAACCATATGAATTCATTATTAACATGAATTACATTTATTGTTTTTAATTCTGATACTGTGAATGACTTTTTTTTTTCTGTTACTGTGAATTACAAAAATATTTTTTTCTTGTAGTTTTATTCATTTGCATTATTTTTATTATAAATATTTTTTTTCTGTTACTGTGAATTAAAAATATTTTTTTTCTTGTAGTTTTATAATATTGCCTTATTTTTAGTAATATGCTTTAAACATATTTTCCCCCTGACACTTATAAATGCTAAAAATGAAATGTATTCTTTTTTTCCGTGTTTGTGACCGTGAAAATATCACATAGGCAAATCTACTGACTGACTGAGCCCTGGTGAAAATACCATGGTACAGTGGTAGTAACAGGAACTGAGCTGGATAATGGCCATATTGATATAACATGGTATTTACATTGTACTTTTTGTTAATATAAACTGATCCTCAAGCTCCACAAGAATTAGTACTAATTCCACTAATGTGTTACATATTGGGAGGAACGGTTAAAGCAGTGTTGTGGAGAATGAGCTGATTCCGATCACTGGCCGGTCAATCGGTGCATCTCTATTTTATACACTTACTTAAAGCTATCTTCACAATAAGGATGTGTGTGCAAGGGAATTTCTATCCATTTAATGACCTGTTTTGTTGAAATTGCAAGACTTGTGGTAGATATGAAGCATCAAACAAATCAGTAATGCTTTGAACCATATGAATTCATTATTAACATGAATTACATTTATTGTTTTTAATTCTGATACTGTGAATGACTTTTTTTTTTCTGTTACTGTGAATTACAAAAATATTTTTTTCTTGTAGTTTTATTCATTTGCATTATTTTTATTATAAATATTTTTTTTCTGTTACTGTGAATTAAAAATATTTTTTTTCTTGTAGTTTTATAATATTGCCTTATTTTTAGTAATATGCTTTAAACATATTTTCCCCCTGACACTTATAAATGCTAAAAATGAAATGTATTCTTTTTTTCCGTGTTTGTGACCGTGAAAATATCACATAGGCAAATCTACTGACTGACTGAGCCCTGGTGAAAATACCATGGTACAGTGGTAGTAACAGGAACTGAGCTGGATAATGGCCATATTGATATAACATGGTATTTACATTGTACTTTTTGTTAATATAAACTGATCCTCAAGCTCCACAAGAATTAGTACTAATTCCACTAATGTGTTACATATTGGGAGGAACGGTTAAAGCAGTGTTGTGGAGAATGATGATAAATTCTGTTGTCTTTCTGTCTCTGCAGCTGGTAATGTCAGTGTATCAAGGCGGATACAACTTCTACTGCCAGAACACCCACAGTGGAGGAGAGGCCGACAACAGGGTAACACAACAAACTCCGTTTTACATTGTGTGAGATTTGGAATAATGTAAGCTTCAGCTTTACTCTTAAAGACACAATATTCCCTCTGGGTGGAATGCGTGAGTGTGCTGTTAAACTGGCTGCTCTGCTTCACACATTAGGTGGAAAATTCAGACATAGGTTTTCCTGAATAGTTCTACTGCCTTTGTCTCTGTATTGTTTGCTAGGATTCTAAAATAGTTATTTATATACAAGCTAATTTATGTAGCTGGGAAGCTCTTGGCAGTGCAGTCACCTCATGATCCACTGCATGGAGCTATGAAGGTTTATTTCAAGATTTAAAATTCATCCTCTCTGGGTACCCTGTTATATTAGAAATCATATATCATATTAGAAATGTAAGCATTATACCAAAACTTTGGAAAATGTCTGACATTAGAAAAGAGGAAAGGTTATTTGAATATATGGTGAATGGAAGCAGTGGTGACTTGGGCAGTAAAATTTTTTTAAACAAGGCTTAGTGAAGAGTTTTTTTTTTTTTTTAAACAAGCGACTTTAAACGAGTGACACTTGTAAAAAAAAGTACACTTTAACATACTTTACTGAAATAATATACTTTGCATTTTTATATACATATTAGTGCTGTCAAACTATTAATCGCTATTAATCACGTCCAAAATAAAAGTTTTTGTTTACATAATATATGTGTGTGTACTGTGTATATTTATTATGTATATAGGCTATAAATGCACGTATATATTTAGAAAATATTTACATGTATATATTTATATTCATATAATTTCATTTATATAATTTATATACTTTCAATGGGGATAAGCAGGTGCTTTTTGTCAACAGTCCAGAAGACGTGAAATAAAGCGCGCGTATCCGTAATAAAACGTGCCTCACACGGCTCCGGGGCATGAATAAAGGCCTCCTGTAACAAATCCATGCGTTTTTGTAAGAAAAATATCCATATTATCCAGCAGCGAGAGTCACACGAGTGCTGTTTTTGTCACGAAGAACACGAGTGCAAATGTGATTTTATGCAACAGTTCAGTAAATAAGAAGTTAATATTGTGCAAAATTTAAACGCAATATATTTTTGTTCAATTTTGCCAACGAAAATATTACTCTTGAATTTGTTTCAAACCTGAATGACTTACTTTCTTTTGCACAACATAAAAGAAGGTATTTTGAAGACTATAACTAAGCTGTTTTGGTCACTAGTGACTTTCATTGCATGAACAAAAAATACTGAGATGTTTCTCAAATTATCTTCTTTTATGTTCCATACTTTGTTAGGCCATTGTAACCTAAACATTTAACACAATAATAGGTTTAAATTATCTTTTGGGGTATTTTCACAGCCAAATTTAGTTTGCAATTAATTCGATTAATTAATCGCAGCACCCTGTAATTAATAAGATTAAAAATTTTAATCGACTGACAGCCCTAATTAGGGATGCACCGATACCACTTTTTCCAGTACTCGCCCGATACGATACTTTTATAGTTTTTTTTTTTTTTTACTACCGGTATATACTTCTAAGATTTGAAGAATACTACAAGTGCATATTCAATGCACTAAAGTTCACTTCTTTTTCACAAGGAAATTTCATGTTGTTATGCTATAATGCATTGCTTATACATTTTAGCAGTATTATATTTGTTGTTTAGTGTATAGTTAGAGACCAAAAACTGTGTAAATGGAAATCAGAAGTGGACTGAGAATCATTGCAGCCCTAATGATTTCATGACTTTTGTTGATGTTTTGTTGACTGATGTTGCATGTTTGTGATGTCCTCGGTGGAATGACGTCTTGTGTCATTTTTTCTCTTTTAATCTCTCCTCAGATGATGAACGTACTTTGGTGGTATTACTTCTCCAAACTCATTGAGTTTATGGACACTTTCTTCTTCATTCTGAGGAAGAACAACCACCAGATCAGCTTCCTGCACGTCTACCATCACGCCACCGTGCTCAACATCTGGTGGTTCGTCATGAACTGGGTGCCGTGTGGCCACTGTAAGCTCCTCGCAGAGAAACTGCCCTGGTTTCGCAGTCAAATCCTTCTGAAGGAGCTTATGGTGCATTTTATATGCTGAATTATTCAGATGCATAAAAACAAAGCAAACAGAACCGGGGAAAAAATGCTTGTCCATGTGGTCTTTAAGTAACTGTTTGCATAATGCAGCGTGATATTTAAAGAAGTGTGTTCAGTTGATCTCTGGCATTAACGGATCCATTTACTTCTTAGAATAGATTGTGGTTAGCGATTATTGATTGAAGTGCATAATGCTGACTATTTATGAAAATAGAAATCATAATAAATTGTGAGATTGTACATTTTAAAATACATGAAGTCATGGGGAAGCCTAATGTGTTGCTTCAGTGGTTGATTTGATTTGTGATTGATTGACTAATGCTGATATTACTGCTCTTTTCATCAGCCTACTTTGGCGCCACGTTTAACAGCTTCATCCATGTGCTGATGTACTCGTACTACGGCCTCTCTGCTGTCCCAGCCATCAGACCGTATCTGTGGTGGAAAAAGTACATCACTCAAGGGCAGCTGGCAAGTACACGCTTTCACTCCAAACTTCTATAAGGACACTTACACAGTGCTTTGTTGTAATGAAATATGTGTTCACTGCTATTTTCAATTAAAAAAGGTCTAATTGGTAGGGCTGGGTTTTGACACAAATTTCACGATTCGATTCACATTCACAAGCTTGCAATTTGATTCGATTACCGATTAAATTTGATTCAATATGGATTATTTTGGATATATATCATGTACAGTACATGCCACGTTTTCTCAAGGGAAAAAAATCTCTCAATGCTGTTAAATATACATGAGAGTCAGTTGGTACTGCATTATTATAATAGCCTATTGAAGATTAAAATAAACTGATTCGAATACAACCACTTAAATTAAGACTTAAAAAAAAAAAAACCATTTGCTTCTCTATTCTTTTTCTATTCTATCTGTTCCTTTTCTTTTTATTTATTATACAATTAACAAAAGCAAAAAGGCCTCTAACACTAGCTTGCTCTATTCTTTTTCTGTTCTGTGTTTTCTTTTTATTTATTATATAATAAAAAAAAAACTTGCTACGTGTGCTGCGTTAAGCTAACTGAGGCTTGTCATAGCATTTGCGTATCATTGCTCTATTGTTGATTTTGATCGCTTCTATTGTCCTCATTTGTAAGTCACTTTGGATAAAAGCGTCTGCTAAATGACTAAATGTAACTGTAATGTAATGTAAATTACACTATAATGAGTTTTTTATCATTATAAAGTAACAATTACACAATAATATTTCTACTCCACTTTGTTTTTTTATATAAACATTTAAATGGTGACTGTCATAAAAACTTGACGGATTTATTCAAACAAATTAAACATTGAAGAACAGTAAAAAATTCTATTATAAAGCGGGTAGTTCCGGTCCTTGATTCTGATTGGTTGAGCCACGTTCGAAGCTGTTGTAAATTACTCTACAAACACACACCTTTGTTTACTTCGGTGTGTTGCTGGGCAACCACTTTGTTGCAACCATAACTGTTTCTGAGGAACTACATTGTTTGGTGGAAGAATACTGTTTTTATTAATATCATTACACTTTATTTGCTCTGTTTTATTTTGTGAAACCGTACTATGTATATGGAATAACCGTTTTATAAAAGCAATAAGCCCCGTGAAGCCGTGGTTTACAATTTAAAATTTATAACAGCTAAGGGGGTTTTAGGCACTCTGCTTCACGTCGTACCTAACAACGCCCCTTAGCTGTTATAAATTCACTGTAAACCACGGCTTCACGGGGCTTATTGCTTTAATGAATACATTATATGGTGCATATATTTAGGGGAAAAAAATCTTTTTTCTAGCCGACTAACGAGTTTATGGTCACCGAATATGTTTTTTTCTGAGGTAAATGTGACGTTACGTGACATTGTTTACAAGCTGTTACATTGAGGTCTTTGCACGGTTAAAATTCAATTAAAAAATTCAAGTTTATTTGTATAAAGCTTTTCACAATAACAATCGTTTCAAAGCAGCTTTACAGAAAATATTACGTTTCTACATTACATTTAGGAGTAGGTTATTAGTGGTGACTATGGCAGAAATGTACAGTAAGAATAATGCGGTTAGTTACAAATTACACGTAATCAAACAGATGGTGAACACCATTAACTGCAATGATTATATGTTGCGATTAAACGTTGCGATTAAGCAAAATTTGGTAGTATTATATGTTGTTCAGGGTTAGCGTCATCTGAGGTCTTCTGAGGGGTTGGCATCATCTCTTCTCAGGTCATCTCAGATCTTCGTAAGGGTTGGATCCAGACTGAAGCTTGTGTAATTCCTAGAAACAGAGAAGCAGATAGAGACTAAATTAGCGTAGCTGCTGTTCCAACCAAGCAAAGAAAAACACTGTTAAAACACCGATTGAGCGAATACTGTAGCTACTCTGTAATACTGTTGTCCTCTTTCTTTTAACTTACCTTCAGATGTTTATTTATGTTTATTTCATGCTGAATCTGGTATTAAAGCAGAAGTTATGATCACTTCCCACTGCCGCTTCTGTTGAGCTGAGGCGCTACAGCAATCTGTCACTCACATTAAACAGCACCAAAACGGCATCTATTGTTTGAATACTGAAATACAATGGACAGAATTTGAAATCTGAGACTTTGTTTCATATCAACAGTAGAAGTAGTTTTTACCCAGCCCTACCAATTGGTTTGGATGGCTAAAAAACAGGATATAAGTTTCAGCTTGTTCACCAGAGTCAAGAGCACGTTTACATGCACACCAGTAAGCTGATAACTCACAAATATCAGCTTATTAAAATAACCAGTTTTCCCCGTTTACATGCACATCAGTAACCTGACAACACAAGTAGCTGTGTTTACATGACTTCAGTAATAAATCAGGTTATTTCCCTGTAGTGACGTCGAAATATAATCATTTGCGTATCTGACTCAGAGTATTCCATATGTTTGTCATTTGTGATGTTAAATAAAGCTTGCAACATGTCAGCGCGAAACTTAGCCTACAGTTATAAATACAGCATTTTGACTGAACCACTTCTACTTCTGCTGCACGAGATAACACATTTTTATCATGAAAGAGTCTGCTTTTGTGATATATTTCCTTCTTTCTTTACTGCAAGATGTTTGCTCTGTCTAGATGCGCTTAAATCTGCACTAACGATGCGCTCCTGTCATGTATCACACATGTGCACTTCAATAAGCCGACAGAAAGCGGGTTATTGCGTTTACATGCCACGCAAAATCGGAGTAAGAGGCAAAAAACTACCCGTGTCGACCCATTTATGCTGCGTTCAAGTCCTCCTGGGACGTTCGTGCTTACGAGTTGACAAGTCGTAATTACGACGTCAGGTGCGTTCAAGTCAGTTTAGTCGGCACAAGATGGCGGTGT
>NW_015625574.1:1011561-1019566 GCF_001515625.1 Sinocyclocheilus rhinocerous
TTTGAATACTGAAATACAATGGACAGAATTTGAAATCTGAGACTTTGTTTCATATCAACAGTAGAAGTAGTTTTTACCCAGCCCTACCAATTGGTTTGGATGGCTAAAAAACAGGATATAAGTTTCAGCTTGTTCACCAGAGTCAAGAGCACGTTTACATGCACACCAGTAAGCTGATAACTCACAAATATCAGCTTATTAAAATAACCAGTTTTCCCCGTTTACATGCACATCAGTAACCTGACAACACAAGTAGCTGTGTTTACATGACTTCAGTAATAAATCAGGTTATTTCCCTGTAGTGACGTCGAAATATAATCATTTGCGTATCTGACTCAGAGTATTCCATATGTTTGTCATTTGTGATGTTAAATAAAGCTTGCAACATGTCAGCGCGAAACTTAGCCTACAGTTATAAATACAGCATTTTGACTGAACCACTTCTACTTCTGCTGCACGAGATAACACATTTTTATCATGAAAGAGTCTGCTTTTGTGATATATTTCCTTCTTTCTTTACTGCAAGATGTTTGCTCTGTCTAGATGCGCTTAAATCTGCACTAACGATGCGCTCCTGTCATGTATCACACATGTGCACTTCAATAAGCCGACAGAAAGCGGGTTATTGCGTTTACATGCCACGCAAAATCGGAGTAAGAGGCAAAAAACTACCCGTGTCGACCCATTTATGCTGCGTTCAAGTCCTCCTGGGACGTTCGTGCTTACGAGTTGACAAGTCGTAATTACGACGTCAGGTGCGTTCAAGTCAGTTTAGTTTGGAAAATATACATTCTGATGGTTCCATTTGCCAGCATACAGACGTTTTAACTCAAGTTAAAAGTCAATTGACCACAAGCAAACTTGTGTTAACTTATTTAACCTAACTGAAGAATCACTCCTATTCAAGAATGATCACTGATGGCTGTTTCCTCCTGCAGGTCCAGTTTGTCCTGACCATGTTCCAGACATCTTGTGCTGTGGTTTGGCCATGTGCTTTCCCAATGGGCTGGCTGTATTTCCAGATCACTTATATGATCACTCTCATCTTACTCTTCTCAAACTTCTACATGAAGGTAAACAAGCATCAAGAATGTTATTGTACCAACGTATGGCTTGAAAAATAGCTCAAAATGTTCCCGTTCTTTGCTCCACAGACCTATAAGAGACACGCGGGATCTCGTAAGACCGATTACTCGAACGGATCAATAAACGGTCAAACTAATGGGGTGACATCCAATGAGAAGGTGAAATACAGGAAGCCGCGCGCAGATTGACGACACTTCATCCGCTTACAGTCCTGTTATTAATATCAGCGCAGTAGAGGAGCTTAATGTATGTCTATCCACTTATCACGCTACAGAGACTCCTGACATTTTTGCACACTGCAACCTCACATTATTCATATTGAATCCAAAAACTAAGAAAAGAGAGCCTTGAGTATTTGTTGTTTTTCATATGAAATTTTTCTTGAAATACAAAGATGGCTAACATTAAAACTGTACTAACTTGCACTGTTGCACACTAAGCTTGTTTGTAGACATAAAGAAGAATGTATTAGAAGAATTTGACGAGCATACAGGAGAATGTCACACTTAGGAGCTGAATTAAACACAGTAGTAGCTTACACAGTGTTTATTTATAGCACAGGCAGATAATCTTACAGTCAATAGAAGATGATATCTAAAAGTCATAACAATACCTTGAGAAATACGGAGAAAATGGAAGCTATGTAGTTTTATGGACTAATCGAGCGAGTTCAGTGAATTAATGAATGTTTATTATGCTGGTTATGTATGTTTTGATGCTGGGATGCTGGTTTAAGCTGGTCCTTTGCCAGCACATGACCAGCATAAACCAGCAAAGGACCAGCTTAAACCAGCATCAAAACATACATAACCAGCATATGCTGGTTTTTTCAACAGGGTTGTTGTAGCGCTGTAGCTGAATCTCATGAAAACATGTCCAGGTTATATTTCACCCCAACTTAAGACCTTTTTTTTGTATTTTTCATTGCTCCCATTAGTTTTTCTTTTCTTACAGTATTACATGAAAACTTTACTCTACTACAACATCATGATGTGCAGATACTTTACAGTTTAAATGATATATAATTACGGCAATGAGAATAAGGTTCTTTTCCACCCATATGTGCTAAAATGTAATTAACGTAATGTTGCAAGTTTAATAGTTGTAAAAAACACATTTTTAAGCAAATAATTATTTGTTATATTTTGATTTGTTGGTGAGATATGAGCCAGGGTTTAGTGTTCACCCAAATAGCCTTGTGCATGCATTGATAAATTGTAAAACAGATCACAAATAATACAGTATTGTCTGTTGTATATGAAACTGTTGGCACAGATCGTACTCCACCACAGTATCTCCAGCCTGCAGATGTCAGTTTAATATCTCATCAGTTCTGTTCTGTTGCTGGTTTAAGCTGGTCCTTTGCCAGCACATGACCAGCATAAACCAGCAAAGGACCAGCTTAAACCAGCATCAAAACATACATAACCAGCATATGCTGGTTTTTTCAACATGGTTGTTGTAGCGCTGTAGCTTGAATCTCATGAAAACATGTCCAGGTTATATTTCACCCCAACTTAAGACCTTTTTTTTTGTATTTTTCATTGCTCCCATTAGTTTTTCTTTTCTTACAGTATTACATGAAAACTTTACTCTACTACAACATCATGATGTGCAGATACTTTACAGTTTAAATGATATATAATTACGGCAATGAGAATAAGGTTCTTTTCCACCCATATGTGCTAAAATGTAATTAACGTAATGTTGCAAGTTTAATAGTTGTAAAAAACACATTTTTAAGCAAATAATTGTTTGTTATATTTTGATTTGTTGGTGAGATATGAGCCAGGGTTTAGTGTTCACCCAAATAGCCTTGTGCATGCATTGATAAATTGTAAAACAGATCACAAATAATACAGTATTGTCTGTTGTATATGAAACTGTTGGCACAGATCGTACTCCACCACAGTATCTCCAGCCTGCAGATGTCAGTTTAATATCTCATCAGTTCTGTTCTGTTTACATAGCTAGCCTTGTATGAACCCTTGCCTGCAAAAAAAGAAGCAGTGAATAGCTTCCGTTTTTTTTTACGGTGTCAAAAATGTCACAACGAATCCAGCACATCTCTTTCACTTTTAACAAAACAATGAACAATGGCTTACACTGTAATTACAAAGCACACTGATAACTCTAACACTTTCCCTTTCTTTTCTGAGACACTGAAAATGCTGCATATCAGGCAGTGAAGGGAATGAGCACAGTTCTTTAGACCCATAGAGAGCCACTTAAAGCATGAAATCAGTATCCAGTGGGTTTCAAACTCATTCTTTGTGCCAGCATTCCAGATCTTGTCAAGCGACATTAATTTTGCCCTTGTGTTTGAACAAACCTTTTCCTTAATCTAGCCTGCTGTTAAAGTGTAATTTACGTGTGTTAAACCATTAAAGCAGCACTATGTAACTTTTTCTGTGTTAAAAATTTGCAAAATGTATATAATGAGCGAGTACATCATGAATTAATCTTCCAAACCGCGTTTTTGTCTTATTCCGAATCACTACGGTACACTTATAAGTGCTTATATTTGGACTATTGTAGCCTGGTCGGGTCGTCACCGCTGCGGAGTAACACATACCTGCGTGAATCGCCATAGACATAAATTTAAGAGAAGTAGATCCGGTTGGAATGTTCTTTCCGCGGGATGTGTGCAGTTCTGTTTATTAACCGCTAGAGCGCCAAAAGTTACATAGTGCTGCTTTAAGCAAAGAACTACAGGAAAACAATACTACTACTGTAACACTAAACAGTTCCAGTTCTTCATATGATATAAAAATCAAGCCATTCTCTCTGTTAGTATTCTATTTAGGATAAGTAATGATATCTTGCATTACTGTAATACCTTCCCGGTAAATGATACAATGCTGTTAATTCATGCTTTCAGTGCAGAAATATAGACCAATGTACAAGATACCATTTGCTAATAGCACAGTAGTATCACAGAATTAATACTGGAAGTACTGATACAAGAAGTAGGCCGTTAACATCAGACCCAATAAAGTGATTTTTATTTGGAAATAAATCATGTGTCTGTGTTTATTTACTTGTTATTGTATATTGGCGTTTTATATATTGGCTTTTAAAGGGGTCATATGATGCGATTTCAATTTTTCCTTTCTCTTTGGAGTGTTACAAGCTCTTGGTGCATAAAGAAGATCTGTAAAGTTGCAAAGACTAAAGTCTCAAATCCAAAGAGATATTCTTTATAAAAGTTAAGAGTCAGCCACACCTACCTAAAACGGCTCGTTCGAACACGCCCCCACATACCTACATGCCTTCATCTGATTACCAGAAAAATTAAGAACATTTTATAGGGCCCTACTATTGTTTAAAAAGGACCCTATACAAAAAAAAAAGAAAACATTCATCACAGTCGACTTGAAACTTCTTACAGACAATCTTATATATATATATTTTGTATCTTTATCTTTACAATATGAGCGAGACAGATCTTACACTATCATGAAAACAAAACATAATGCTTTGAGCTGCAGTTAAGACTTTAGGAATCTGAAAACGTCACAGCGTTCTTGTACATTCACAAGAAAGAGCCTGGGCTGGAAGCAGTAGGGAGAGCAGATGGAGGGGTAAACCTTGAGGGGTCAAGGGTCGAGTCGTGACTGCATGCATGGCTTGGGTCGTCCTACAGTGGACACTCTGAAAAGGCTGTGTAGCTCTTCACTCGTGCAAAAAACAGAGGCGTGTACATTTTGTCTACATCAAATGCAGTGACAACTGTCTCTCCAGTCGATCTGTAGGGAAGAGAAGAAAAGAGTTTGGAAATGTACAAAATCTCCCAGCATGCTGAAGTCGCACAGACGATCAGGGCTTGATATTACTGATATTTCCTACTGACACACCACAGCAAAAGATAGAAGTAACTGACTTAAAACCATTTGTTTGTAGGTGAAAACACTAGTGGCCTAAGACTTAAATGCTCAATTTCTGAAGGATCAGCTGAGAACAAAACTATGGTGGTCACACAGATCACATTACTCATATCTGAGTGCCAAAATCAAATTCTGCTGCCTCAGTTCAGTTAAGTTCAGCTTATGCATAATTGTATCCATAACTTCCTGCATATTTATTGTCATTAAAAACATTTTACAAATAAAGACTCCACTTGTTTATTTTTACTACTTTTATGATTAGTTTTTGATGCTTTTGTGTCATGTTGCAGCCTGGCAGTCCTCATTTGCCTTCATCATAAGGTGAATATATTTCAAAACACTGAAAAATTACATGCGTAAAGGTTTGGAATGATGGTGAGTAAAAGTTCTTTATGGAATTTTAGAATAGACTAAATCCTTTAAGCATCACTATAAAACGGAGAGTTGATTCTGATTGGTTGAGCCAAGTTCAGAGCTGTTGTTACACAGCTGTCGTAAATTACTCTACAAACACACACCTTTGTTTACATTTGTGTGTTGCTCGGCAACCACTTTGTTGGAGAAGGCAGATTGGTGAGATACCTGTAGGTAATGCGGCAGGAATGGTGGATCCACACCAGCTTGTTGAAGCGCTGCCGCCCCCCTGAGGACAGCTGCAGTCCTACATGGAAGGCGCGCTCTGCTTCGGGGGCTGGGTTCCGCCTGCAGAACCGGCTCCTCTGGTACTCTGCCACCTTCTGCTGAAAGAGGACAACTGGTTCATTGCTTGAAAAACAGCAAAGAAATAGAACAGCGCTATTAAAGGAAAGGGGCAATAAACTTGCACAGGCAAACCCACCTCTTCTTTTCTCTTGGAGACAACAACGTAAACTTTGGTTTGATTGTCCGTATCCTGGGACAGCCGGTAATGGCCAAACATGATGGAATCCACCCTGTGGAAATTGAAGATCGTGAATGACTTAAAGATGGCACATGGCCTAGAAATGTGCTTTTTAGCCAAGTTGAGTTCACGTGACACGTACCTGGAGTTCTTGCTGCGCAGCCTTGGGACGGTGACCAAAGGGTCCTCAGGTGTGGTCAACATCATCACCTGACCGTCAGGGAAGAAGCGCAAGTACCTAACAGATCAGGTCTCGTCAAAGCCTGATAAACACTGAGCAAAACTGATTCTGTTCAAGGGACACTCCACTCAAAACTGAAAAAAAAATTCTGTCCTCATTTACTGCTGTTTAGAAAAATTCAGAGAAATGCCCCCCATACAATGGAAATCAATGGGATCCAATGCTGTTTGGTTTCCCACTTATCTTCTTTTGTGTGTCTGCAGGAGAAATCACCTCTGTCCAGCCAGTTTCACAACGAACTGAAAATAATATTATACATCCCATAATATAAAAGGTCTTTAACGTTGTGTTGCACCACTGCTTCTGTTAATTCAACTAAAATCAAAAAAATCGCTGCGAGTTTGAATGCGTAACGTGTACAGTTCATGCTGTTTTCACAAAAATATTTTCTGTCAAATAAAAGCTCAATGGTTAAACTACAGGTGAAGAAATGAATACAAATATTGTAATTTTACTATAAAACAAATCCACATACTAATTTTGAAGTATTTTATTTTAGATTTGCATTTATTTTATAGTGCAGTTGTATTGCAATAGCACTATTACTGTCTTATGGATAATAATGATCATACTTTAATATTGAACAAACACTATCAACAACTAAACGAGGTTTGAGTTCTTTAAAATCCCAGGTACATGCCAAAACAAAGACTTTTTTACTCTATCCAATTTGGTCACTGAAAATGGGTTGGGACGCTTCATTCTAATTCATGCATTTAATTTTCAAATCTAAACATTTTCATGACTCAGGACAATCCAGTCTAATAAAATCCTGTGGGAAACACTGGAAATGCATAGAGGTTTGGAACCACACGATGATGAGTAAATACTGACAGAATTGTCTTTTTCGAGTGGAGTATCCTTTAAAGCCCCAAGCTCACCTGTAGTACTCCACCTGGTGCCAAGCCCTGTAGAAGCCATCGAGAGACTCTTCCCCCTGACGGATGTATGATGTTTTACTGATGTAAACACCTGCACAAAACCACGGACCTTTAGTAAACACTGTACATGCAGCACGCGTTCAAGAAGACATACACAAACGCACGCGTTTACCATCAAAGCGTACACGTGGCCTTTCCAAAAACATCTCTCTCCAGGATGAAAATGGCAGCATTTTGGTGCAGCTCCGCCCCCACACCCTCAAACAGGCAGACCGCCAAATCTCAGGGTCCCTGAAACAAGCCACCCACACAAATACATTTTTAATAGAGAAAATCTGAGTGCTGTTCTTGAGCACAAGCTGCTATAATGCAAGTGGGGAAGTGTGTGAACCCACCTGGCACAGATATAGAAACCCCTGCAAACCAGGGAAAGCTGCTCTAGGGCTCGAAGGTCCAGGTCACATGACACCACCCAGCGGAAGATATACATGAGCACCTCGAAGGGCAAAGCTGTGGACGTGAAAAAGGGGCTTTCAGGGCAACGGGTAAACTCTAGAAATCCACACAGACTATCTCCAGTGTGAGGATTACCTGAGATGTGCAGCTGAGTCGTGTCGCTCTCAGGCTCACACAGCTTCATGGTGCCGTCACACAGAGTCAGCTGCTGCTGGAAGTACGTCAGTAGATCGTCTATCTTCCGATCGTTCTCGCTGTCCTCCAAGCTAACGAGAGGGACGATCAAAAATTCACATCATCATCATGCAATCAAACTTCAAATGGCAAACCAAAAAACAAAAACAAAAAAGAAATAAGAACTTGTAAAGTATTTTGCATGTAGAAAATAAAGCTTATTTTCAGGGTCATTAAGATTTTTTGCTTATTATTGATTCTACCGATCATTACTGAAAGCAAAAAAAATATATATATATATATATATATATATATATATATATATATACACTACCGGAAAAAAGATTGGGATCAGAACAATTTTCAATGTTTTTACAGGAGTTTCTTCTATTCAATTGAA
>NW_015625574.1:1019873-1028388 GCF_001515625.1 Sinocyclocheilus rhinocerous
TATATATATATATATATATATATATATATATATAAAACCATAAATGTTATACAAAGTCGCATACAAAGGGTCTATACAAAAATAATATCTAACAGAATATTGAATAAGTTATAAAAATATTAACATTATTACATATTTGCATGTTCTATTATTCCATTAAACTTCTATTGTTATTATTTTATAATGTTTATGAATTTTACAAGGCTAGTGAACATAATTTACAAATGTCCTAATATACATCCAAGCTTTCCATGACCCAAGCACTTACTAGCTGCCACCGCGGTCCGGATCAGGAGATCTGCTGTAGTTGATCTTAAACTCAATGTCCGGTACCAGCTGCATTGCACTCTTATAGTACTTGATGGCTGCAAAATCAAAACGGGGAAATTTATATCTGCAGCCTTCATGCAATCCATTGTATAAGTCTGATTGTCGAATCAAAACGAATAAATAAAAACCTTCATAAACTGCTCCGTTCTGTTCTTCCTCGACAGCCTTCAGGAACAGCTCTCGAGCCTATGAGCACACATTCACAATCAGTGATGAGACAGGGTCAAGTGAAGGATATAGCATTACACATCAGCAGTTATTTTGGTCATGAAACGATCTCTTCTCAGAGAGCATCTAATGTGTGCAACGGCACCCGCTATGAATATTCACGAGCTCACACCTTTTCCTCTTTAGCGATCTCCTGTCTCCTCTTCAGGTCAGCAGTTTTAGGGACGCTTTTCTTTCCACCTGAGCTGGGCTGAAGCTCAGACATCCACTTTGCCCGAAAAGCACTGAGCTCCAACTGAAACATCAAAAATCAACTACAGAACTCTATTGATAGATTCTGTTCATACGAAATGCAGTATTCCCACACCTTCGGACCAATGAGCTTTCACGGATTTTCCAGTCCTTCTTGATTACTGGAATGTTTTAACTCAACAATAAAATGCCTTTCAAGCATTCTTGTACCATCCACCAGATGTTCAGAGAGGAAAATAAAGGTAAAGACTTGATTTGATCCATAATCAATTGATTAAAGAGTAACTTCTTTACATAACAGAATTGAGCCTCTCAGAGAGAGAGGGGTTCAATAGTAAGAGGATATGGTGACATTATTTTCCTGTTTAACACTGTATTGTCACAATCTGTATTGTATAAAGCGCTATATAAATAAAGGTGACTTGACTTGGTGACATTGGCCATTAAAGCAGCACTATGTAACTTTTGGCGCTCTAGCGGTTAATAAACAGAACTGCACACATCCCGCGGAAGAACATTCCAACCGGAGCTACTTCTCTAAGTTTATGTCTATGGCGATTCACGCAGGTATGTGTTCCTCCGCAGCGGTGACGACCCGACCAGGCTACAATAGTCCAAATATAAGTACTTATTATAAGCAGTGTTGGGGAAAGTTACTTTTAAAAGTAATACATTACAATATTGCGTTACTCCATAAAAAAGTAACTAACTACGTTACTTAGTTACTTTTTATGGAAAGTAATGCATTACGTTACTTTTGCGCTACTTTTTAAATCTGGACAGGGCTTGCTTGTTTGTTTTTAAAATAAAAAAGTTATATTTTTGGCAAATATAAAAGCCTCTTCACACCAAAAGTGAAATGAATAAGCCGCAGGGACAGCAGAGCTGTCAATCAATAAATTGGAAAAAAAAAGTAACTTGCGTTACTTATTTGAAAAAGTAACTCCGATATTCTCTTGTAAATTAAAAAGTAATGCGTTACTTTACTAGTTACTTGAAAAAAGTAATCTGATTACGTAACTTGCGTTACTTGTAATATATTACCCCCAACAAGTGTACCGTAGTGATTCGGAATAAGACAAAAACGCGGTTTGGAAGATGAATTCATGATGTACTCGCTCATTATATACATTTTGCAAATTTTGAACACAGAAAAAGTTACATAGTGCTGCTTTAAGGAAAGATTATAAAAAGTTTTTCTTAGAAATAGCGTGCAACAATGAATTATGCACAACAACACCAGAAAGGTACTATAAGGAAATAGTCAGGAAAATAGTTTTGTAGAGACAGTGGAGCAGATGTTCATTGTCGTATCAGTTATCAATGCTCGGAATTCATAGCTTTAAATGATTATAGTAAGAAAATGTCTTTGAGATTTGCAACAAGAACAAGAAATGTAGGGCGAGACTTGATTTTAGCCAACGAGAGTCCACTGGATTCGTTCCATAGCAGAACAGAGCGAGACAGTAAGAGATTTGTGGTGTCTTCTGAAAAGGGAAGTCATTTCAGAAATGTAAATTATCGTAATTCATTAAAAATGACAAAACATGCTATCCCAAAATGAATTGTGCACAGTAAAATTGATTACATAAAGAGGGTTACAACTCCCTTTCACGTCTTAATAAAAATAAATAAGGAGACCAGGTTCACTAACTTGCAGATTAGAATCCTCTGTATTTTCATCTTGCCCTTCTTCAACAGTGTTTTGGTTGCTTTCAGCCTAGAAACAACACATATTCAGTCATGTGTATATTAAGTAGGTGAAAATACATACAGACAGTTAAAATAAAAAAAGTGACGCAGATCTCACAAAGCCCTGATTAAAAAACTATAACCACGTCCATGTTTGGTGTGGAAAATAAGAGCGACCAATCAGAGAGCTTGACATGCACTCATGACTATCAAGTTAAACTCTTATCCAGTGCATGTGAACACAGGTCCAGCTGTTGCGTGATTTGCAGAACGCCAAAGTTTGTAAACAACATGCATGCACAACTGTTTACCAACTTACATATACACGAGGAAATTATGCATATGTGTTATTATTACACGATAAGAAATCATTTAAGACTGTTATTCAGGCAAAAAACACTCGGGTGTGTGTGACAGGACTAATACACGTCATGACTGCTAACATGCTAATGTTAGCACCTGATTAGCAGCTTCGCTAATCTTAGAAACACAGCTTTTACTGACCATAACAGCTTATTTTGCGAGCTCGTTTAAAGTCGTGCTTTCAGCGAGTATTTTACAGATCACGATCAGAGAAGCGGACGACACAGCGGGCAAATTTGCGAGCTCGCCACACGGCAGCCATCACGATGACTGTGTGACAGCAGCAGCGCTGGCGAGACACTTGAGCTGCTGCTGCGACAAAACAACATCCGGCCTGGGGTTTACAAAATAAAAGTCTGCCCGTCCGTCTAACCATTAGTTAACAACATTATTTATCAAAATCTATCTCAAAATGAATTATCATGAGTTATCACTTTGGATTTTCTTTATTTTTGTCAAGGTGAAATCAAATGTTCCTTATTTTACCAGTATCAAATTATTTTAAAGGGGTCATATGATGCTGCTAAAAAGAACATTATTTTAATGAGCTAACCTATAAAGGAACATTTTATATGAGTGTTTGAATAAGCGGAAATATTCAAAGTGCAACAATGGATTTTGATGTTTTGGGTGATTTTGCTTTTAGTTTTCTCCAAAACTATACAGTAAAATGCCTTGAAAATTAAGACAGTGATAGTCAGGCTCACTCTGAACACATATCAATTGAAAGAATGAGCTAACCTATAAAGGAACATTTTATATGAGTCACTCCAAAGAGAAAGGAAAAATTGAAATCGCATCATATGACCCCTTTAATGTGAGTAGAAAAAGACAGAAGCTATTAAAACTACTTTTTGTTTTACTGTCAAATTTACACGAGTTTTCTAATTCTCAACAGTCATCTGAACGGGAATAACGGCATGGTTCATACCACAGTCTGTTGGCGTGTTTCTTTTATTCTATAAATACATTTTTAAATGCTTTTATTCATTAATTCATTATATATATATATATATATATATAATTCATTTATTTAACGATTTATTTATATATTTCAACATTTATTTAATTATTTAAGTTTGAGTAATTTTAATTCAAGTAATCTGGCCCTCCATATGAACGTGGCAACAATGTAAAAATAACTGAATCGAACCTCAGACCCATTTACTAAATCCAGCGGAGAAATCAAAAATATTATTACACTTGTACTATGGCGAAAGATTACATCATAAATATGTATCAGATTTTGCAAATTTGCTTGGCAAAGATGAAACTCATTGCATATTAATTAGATAATGGTGACGCTACGTTATTTCCCTCCAACAACGAAGGCGTGGCTTATGAATATTAAGTAGTAATCCTTCGTCATAGTAGTTCTCGTAATTTAATTCGCGGACGGGAAGTCGCTGGACTCAAGGGTTGCGCACCCACCTTTCAAATCAGACGCTTGCACTAGAAATCAGTTAAAAGCCTAAGGTCCACTTTAATTTTGTCGAAACCTTTGTATTATCTACAGTGTTACTAGATACCAGCGGCTTCCGCGCTTATAATAATAATTGACGTACAGTGTGACGCATCAGTGTTGTTAAAGTGAATCATCTTTACTGAAGGGATGCTGAGCCTGAGGCAGGAGACCTGAAACCATCAGTTCTACCCCACGTACTAGCATAATATTTCTCAGTCATCTTCAGCGCAATGGAGGAGATTCTCCGAAAGCTTCAGAAGGAGGCATCGGGCAGTAAACACAAAGCCATCCGGGACTCCTGCGCTGTCGCGCGCGGTAAGATGCACCTGTCTGTGTACAGTCTGCTGGGAATAAAGCAAATGCGGATAAAAAACCGAGGGACGCGAGTTCAACATATTTAAACGATGTTTTAATGTTTGACAACAACAACATTAGTGTACTGTCAGAGCACATGCGTGCCCGCCTTTCACGGATGTTTATTTAGACCATAATCCTAATATAACAGCTGTTACAGTAGATATGTGTTTTCCATAAACTGTCGAACTGCAGATTCGTTTCTAGAACAGCGCGAAGAGTGAAATGAAAACACGAAAATAAAATGAAATTGTTTTATTTCCAGTGGGCATTCATGCAATATGAGAACTTGGGTTTATTGCATGTGTGCATTTGAAGCGTGTGTTTGTTTGAATATTATAGTGTTGAAATGTTTGGCTTTAAACCTCCTTATTTTCAAAATGCATACTGAAAAAAAAGCCCTATGACCATGTTAATAGCATGTTTTGGACATGGTAACACCTTGGAATATTATCAAGTATAGCTGTTCATGAATAGGGCTATTATTCAGTATGAAATTAGCATGACTTTTCCATTATTAAGGCATGGTAACGCCACAGTACTTTTAAATGACTTTCCATCAGGAAGCTTCTGTTTTAATGGTTAATTTCATCTTTTTAATAGTTGCTTGATGTTTATTTTCTTGGTAATTAAGTGATTAAGAGTTTTTTTTTCACCTAAGTTGTTAACTTTCAAGATGATACAGTAAGGTATAAAATAAAAGCAACAGCAGCTATATTGTTAGTACTAGTAGAAGTAGTAAAATATTTGAAAATAAATGAAAATGGACTATTTTTTAGTGTGTTCATTATAATCATTAATACAGTACAACTATAATTAATATAAGTATTGAAAGTGTTGTAGATGTTCGAAGCTTGTCCTTATTCTGTCTTGTATTGTGTTAAAACTAATAGGCTTTTAGTGGATGGGCAAAAGCAGCTCTAATTCCGCACCACACTATAGTTTAAGATGATGTAGAGCTTCGAGACCTCAGTTGACCTTTTTCTGCATTGCACATCTGTCAAAACTGATGCTGTGCTGGGTAACTCTGGCTCATGTAGCAGGATCAATGAATAGCTCAGATGACGGTATAGCGAGGCCTGATCTGGAATAGTTTTCTAATGTGAGGTTGTTGGGATTTCTGCTTCATTTTGTTTCAATTTGAATAGTTATTAATGATGGGGATTCATATTTAAAGGATGTTCCTTTGTTCACATTTGTGTTCTTACCATTTAGGCGTTTTTTGATATCTGTTTTCTAATTTTGAAATATACAACTTTTTTTATTTCTCATTTTTCCTGCTTTTGTACAGAGACCCTTCAGGCTCAGAATGGTTCAGTTAAAATACCACGATCTAAACTCAGGCAAGTGTTTTGATTCTGAATATAATGTTTGTATTGTCAATCTTTGTATTTCTTGAACATACATTCTCACATCTTCATGATCCACACAGACATAGCCTAATCCATGAAAATCAATAGACAGGCACATTTATTAAGTTTTGCATAGCATTCGTTATTTTTAAACCTTTCGTTTACACAGTGAAAATGCATTAAAGTAGTAAAAAGACTAAATATTCTTCTTCCATAGTATTGTCATGACTATAACTTTGAAATGGGTTACTATCTTAGGTTCATTTATATGTTTTCATATAGCAGATGCTTTTATCCAGATGATCTCTGAATCATCAGAGGCAGTAAGAGTGACATAAGAAAGTGCTTCAATGCAAAGTCTTCTTGAGTCGGATCTTTCATGTTCTGGTGTGTTAAGTGTGAACTATTTTTGTGCAGAGAGAAGTGTTTATTCCCTCTTCAGTTGGCACTGGAGTCTAAAAACACTAAACTGGCTCAGACTGCCCTCACCGGAATGCAGGTGTGCTTATTACTAATCATTATACATTTTTTAAAAGACATACATTTCACAGACAGAAAAATGATTAGGTACACTCAAGATAAAGCAGCACCCCATATATTTTTTGCTCTGCTTTATTCGATAGTGTTTGCTCAACCAGGCAAAGCGTGTTAGACTTGTAACTCATTTTGCAGTGTTTCAGCTATGGACATAAATGGACCATATCTTAGCACCAGAATATTTTACAGACTCTTTTGTATTTGGCCAGAAAGCATTTGCCCACCCTACCAACTGCACAGCAATGCTCTAGCAACCACACAGATCACCCCAGCAACTGCACAGCAACATAATAACAACTACTCAGAAACTACAGAGCAACACTAAAAAAAAAAAATCAGTGAACTTTAAGGTAGAAATTTGGCAGCTGTGTCTATCTGAGCTTTACCGTAAAACATATTATAGCAATAGGCTATTTAAAGTTTTATAGATTGAACTTAAATTCAGTAAAAAACATTTCATTAACTGAAATGATGGTAATATACTAAATTATGAAAAATTACCTTTATAAAACACCATCATGGTAACACACACAGAAACACATGAAATGAAATAAATAATTTAAGAACATAGAATGTAAAAAAAAAAAAAAAACTCCAATATACATAACTTATAGGAAAAAAGTAAGGAGAACGCTCCGGTTACTGGCGTAACCTCGGTTCCCTGAGATAAGGGAACGAGCGTTGTGTATGGGGTAAACTCCTGTTTACTCTGTTACTGAAGCCTGATTTGTTCATGTTTGTGTAGCTGCACAAACCAATGGTGCGTTAAAGGGCGGAGCCAATGTGTATATAAGTCAGCTCGCAGCGACATTTCATCAGAATCATTCGACTGAAGCGACCGTCATCGATTCGTGTGCAGCTTATAGCACGGCAAGTGACACAAAGCTCGTTCCCTTATCTCAGGGAACCGAGGTTACTCCAGTAACCAGAGTGTTCCCTTTCGAACGTTCACTTCACGTTGTGTATGGGGAACGAATCCAATCACGCCGTGCTATGAGCAGAAGCAGACTAAGGCTGCTCTGCAAGCCCAGTTCTGGAGCACTTGCGTTAAGGGCCTCTAGAGAACATGAGCCAACTGAGTCCCGAGCGTAGCTGAGGACTTTGGACATAGCTAAGCAGTTTAAGCCGATAAAATCCATGCCTGGAGAGCAGGGACATCTAGGCTGCAAAATCTGGCAAACATGGATGGCGACGACCAGCCGGCGGCCGCACATATCTCACCAATAGAGATTCTGCTGGACCAAGCCCATGAGGAGGCCATTCCTCTAGTGGAGTGGGCCCTCACGCCTGTGGGGCATTGCAAACCTTCTGAGGCATAAGCCAAGGCTATAGCATCAATTATCCAGCGGGATAGTCTATGCTTTGTAACCGGCAGCCCCTTAGAGCGGCCTCCAAAGCAAACGAAAAGCTGCTTTGACTGTCTAAACAGGCTGGAGCGTTCAATATATATTCTCAGGGCCCTGACGGGGCAGAGAACATTGGGACCCTGCTCACCATCTGCAGCGGGGAGCGCCAAAAGGGTAATTACCTGGGCTCTGAACGGAGTTGAGAGCACCTTCGGAACATATCCATGTCTAGGCTTGAGGAAGACTTTACAGTCGCTAGGCCCAAACTCCAGACAGGAAGCACTAATTGACAGTGCTTTTAAGTCACCCACTCGCCGATGCTAGTGCCAGTAGCAGAGCGGTTTTCAGCGACAAAGGGCGTAGTTCGGCTGAATGTAGTGGCTCCCAGGGAGGACCCCGTAGGGCCCTAAGGACTATTGACAAGTCCCAGATCGGTACAGTCTGAGGACGAGGAGGATTTAATCTCCAAGCGCCCTTCAAGAACTTAACGATCAGACAACAAACTTTGCCGATCGAATGGCCAGCTTCGAGGGAATGATTCGCTGCAATAGCTGCCACGTAAACTTTGAGTGTGGACGCCTGTTGTCTTGTAGGAAGGATAGCACGTGGGACACATCACAAGATACCGGGTCCAGGCTTTGTGCACTTTGTGCAGT
>NW_015625574.1:1029009-1035326 GCF_001515625.1 Sinocyclocheilus rhinocerous
TACATGAGCGGAGGAGAGCATGGCAACTGCACTCTGTGTGAGAACAAACTGCTCAACGAGAAGCAGAAGTTGCGAGCTTCGGTGGTCGACTGGCGGATCAAGGTGCAGTGTCGCCATAGCCTCAGCGCCAAGGTGTATGAATCGGCCAGCTCGGTTCTTAAGGACACCACCAGTTCCACCACTTCCAACTGGAAGATCGGGCTGAGTGTGCCCATGGTGGCAAGTGTGGCTGTTGGTGGCACTCATTCGCGTTTGGCCAGGTTTGCCAAAAGTCTCTCAGCTCAAAACAAGTACTCCTTCACAAGCCACTCTTTCTCCTGTCGCTACTACTCGTAAGTCCTGGTATATGTGTGTGTGCATGTGTTATTTTTATGCCTCTTGCAATTGTTTATACACTCTTAAAAATAAAGGTTCTTTATTGGTTCTTTATGGTTCTACGAAGAACCTTTAACATCTTTGGAAGCATTACATTGTAAAGGTTCTTTACACTCTCAAAAATAAAGCATCCAAAAGGGGGTTTTCACAGCAATGCCATAGAAGAACCATTTTGGGTTCCCAAAAGAACTTTTCAGTGAACAGTTCTTAAAAGAACCATTTTTTTTAGTGTGAAGAACATTTTAATATTCTAAAGAATCTTTCTCCACTGCATAGAACCTTTAGTACAATGGAAAGCTTCCATAGATGTTAAAGGTTCTTTATAGAACCATAAAGAACCAATAAAGAGCCTTTATTTTTAAGAATGAATAGTGGAAAAAGGTTCTTTAGAAATTAAAATGTTCTTCACACTAAGATAAAATGGTTCTTTCACTGAAAAGTTCTTTGGGGAACCAAAAATTTTTTTTTTCTACTGCATCACTGAAAAAAAACAACTTTTGGAACCATTATTTTTAAGAGTGTATGTTGTCTATTGAGAAAACGGTTTTAAATGTAACTGGCTAATGGGTATTTGGATATCTATGGTCTAATAAGAAAAATCCCAAGGTCTTTTTAAACCCCAGATTAAGGCAACTTAAATGCTGGATAAAGCGTAAAACACTTAAAAAAACACTTTTAAGGTGCTAACTTTAAATTGTGAGGTGAAACTCACAATTGGTAATTGACTGGTAAATGATTGGCTCATTAAACTTTCATGAGTGCGATACTTCTAGAGACTTTGATGTGTGAGGTTTTGTTTCAACACTGGCAGAAAATTCTTCAAAATGTTGCAAATACAGTTTAAACTGGAGTGATGAACAGACAAAAAGTATTATTCTGCAGTATTTCAGCAGATTTATTGACCTCATAAATATGCAAATCATTACATTAGGGTTTACAAATGTGCACTGTGAAATTTAAAAACGTGACTACACAGGATTAATTATAAAAGATAAAAAAAAGTTGCAATTGTTAGATATATAAAGTCGCAATTATGAGATTTTATTTCACAATTATTAGAGATAAAGCTGCATATTTCAAGATCTAGACCTTCGCAAGTGTAGCACAATATAAAATTTTTGTCAGGAATGAAAACAAGGCTATGATAGAGGTATAGTGTGTAATGCATTGTACTGTTGTTTAACAACATGTGGGAAAAAAACTTTTTGAAACAACAGTAAAAATGATATGATTTACACTCAGAAAAAAGGTACAAAAGCGGTCACTGGGGCAGTACCTTTTCAAAATTTAGACTTTTGTACCTTTTAGGTACTAATATGTTCACTGTAGGTACCAATATGTACCATATAGGTACAAAGGTATGTCTTTAAAAAAGGTATACCGTCCCAGTGACAGCTTTTGTACCTTTTTTCTGAGAGTGTAGAGCTTTATACAGTGCGTGCCACTGTAAAAACGCTCCAGTTACTGACGTAACCTCGGTTCCCTTATCTCAGGGAACTGAGGTTACGTCAGTAACCGGAGCGTTCCCTATCGAACGTATTCTCACATTGTGTATGGGGAATGCGTCCAATCATGCTGTGCTATGAGCAGATGCAGAACTATCTGCCCTGCAAGCTCAATCACGGAGCACTTAGCGAAGGGCCCCTAATGATGTGAGCCAATTAGGCCCCAAGCACAGCTGAGGGCCATCGACATAACCATTTCCACCTACAGGGGGAAATAGGCGATTAAACAGAAAGGCCTGCAAGGCCGGGATGTCCAAACTATAAAATCTAGCAAAGGTGGACGGTGACGACCAGCCGGCGGCCGCACAAATCTCACCAATAGAAACCCTGCTGGACCACTCCCAGGAGGAGGCCATCTCTCATGTGGAGTGGGCCCTCACACCTATAGGGCACTGTAAGCCTGCCGAGGCATAAGCCAAGCCAGCGAGAAAGCCTCTGCTTTGTGACTGGCAGCCCTTTGAGGCGGCCTCCAAAGCCAACAAAAAGCTGCTCTGAAACTGTCTGAACAGGCTGGAGCGCTCCAAATACACTCTCAGAACCATACCGGGCAGAGAACATTAGGACCCTGTTCGCCGTTCGCTACGAGGAGCGCTAACAGAGTGATAACCTGGGCTCTAAACGGAGTTGAGAGCACCTTTGGGACATTGCCATGTCTAGGCTTGAGGACTGATTGACAGTGCTTGTAAGTCACCCACTCGCTTGACCGATGCTAGTGCCAGTAGCAGAGCGGTTTTCAGCGACAAAGGGTGTAGGTCGGCCGAATGTAGTGGCTTGAAGGGAGGACCCCGTAGGGCCCTAAGGACTATTGACAAGTCCCAGATCGGTACGGTCTGAGGACGAGGAGGGTTTAATCTCCGGACGCCCTTCAAGAACTTAACGATCAGATCGTTTCTGCCGATTGAATGGCCAGCTTCGAGGGAATGATTCGCTGCGATAGCTGCCACGTAAACTGGCAGCTGTGGAAGGGGCACGCCTGTTGTCCAACAACTCTTGTAGGAAGGATAGCACGTGGGACACATCACAAGATACCGGGTCCAGGCTTTGTGCAGTACACCAGTCACAAAAGACTGACCATTTAAGGGCATAAAGGCATCTTGTAGACGGTGCTCTAGCCTCTAAAATGGTATCACTCACTCTCGCTGGGAGTTGCGTAAGCTCCCGTCGAGGCTCCATACATGAAGGCTCCACAGCTCTCCCAGTTTTAGGGACGCCGCCAGTCACTGAATAGTCCGGGACCGTTCCGGCGTGACCTAAGCCCACAACTGGGCAGAGTCCAAAATCGTCCCCAGAAAGACCACTCGCTGTCTGGGTGACAGATGACTCTTCAGAAGGTTGATGTTCAACCCGAGGTGCTCCAAGTGGCTGAGTAACAGCGCTCTGTGAGCGAATAATTCCCGTTCTGATTTGGCCAGGATCAGCCAGTCGTCGAGGTAGTTGAGTATGCAGATTCCCATCTGCCTTAGAGGGGAAAGAGCCGCGTCTATGCACTTCATAAAACCGTCATAAAGGTACGACTGTATATTGGTAGGCCACTTCCTCGAATGCGAATCTCAAGAACAGCATGTGATGGGGGGCTATGTGGATGTGAAAGTAAGCATCTTTCAGGTCGAGTAGCCTTGTTGAATTGTTTTTAGAACCCAGCTTGACACACCCGGTATGGCTGCCCAGGCCATAAACCTGGATGCAAGTGGATCTAATTTTCCAAATGAAAGTTCGTCGCGAGGGGTGGGGAACTGATATCCGTGTGTGTAAATGTGGGAAGAGGAAATTCGCTCTTTTGAGTATTTGGGTCTGCTATCACAGCGGTAAATCATTCGGGTACGCGCTGCACCTGCAGGGCGTGACCCGTGGGAAACAAAACTCCCATCGCTCAGAGGTGTTCGGAGGGATGGAGGGTGAAAGCGAGCTGTTTTTGAGGGAGTTCTGGCTGAGGTGAGAACTGACCCTTTCCTCTTCCTTTCTGATGGGTCAGGACGGCTTCTGGGGCTCAGGGTCCAGCACTAGTCAAGGGCGTGGGCCTTGGCACTTCGGGTAAGGAAACCGCTTTTCCATCCAGGGGCGCTGCTGAAGCCTTCTGAGGCTGAGGCGGTGCCGGCTTTGCGGGCTGAGTGGATGGGGCTTTCTGGCGGCTAGCGGACACAGCACCAGAGCGCTTAGGGAGGAAGTGACGCAGCGCTTCTGAGCCTCTGAGAAGCGCTGTGCAAACCCGTCCACAGCGGGGCCAAAGAGGCCCTTTGGCGAGACCGGAAAATCAAGGAACCGTCTTCTCGGCATCCCTTATTTCAGTGAGGTTCAGCCAAAGGTGGTGCTCCAACACCACCAGGCTGGCCATGGTCTTGCCGATAGCCTGAGCTGTGGCTTTCGTAGCGCGCAGAGCCAAATCAGTCGCTGTGTGCAGCTCTTTGAAAGCATCCTGATGTTGGCCAGACTCGTCCATATCACGGAGAAGTTTGGCCAACATCGGCGCTGCATACGCCCTGTTGGCCAGAGCCGAAGTGGTCCTGCAGGGCTTCGAGGGATGCGCTGCATAGGCCATTAATCCTAGGGCAGACGGCGGACACAAGTGAGCAGCTACCGCCTCCTCCAGAGAGGGGAGCTTGCTATAGCCTTTTTCCTCAGCGCTGTCAACGGTGGTGAGAGCTGCTGAGGAGGAGGAGCTAACTCGGGCCGAATAGGGGGCGCACCACGTCTTGGTCAGTTGTTCATGAACCGCAGGCAAGAACGGGGCGGGCCGCTGGCGGGAAGGCAGCTGACGGCGTCCCGGCAGGAACCACTCGTCTAAGAGGCCATGGGTGAGTGGACAAACTCATATTCTCGCAATGAGAACATGAGCCGTCAGAGAGCGCAGACTCTGCGTGGGCACTGCCCAGGCAGGCGACACACTCACTGTGCCCGTCTGACTCGTGCAAGGAGCCGCACTCGCAGCGCAACATTTGCAACAACGCGTGCTGGAAATTTGCTCTTTTAGAAAGCGCCGGATGGCTGCGGGGGATACTCGTCCTCTGCCAGGGCTCTTCGACGGCGACAAGCGGGTTGAGCTTCTTTCCGTCTTCTTTCTTCTTGCAGAGTCAGCGAAGAGTTGATCCTCATCGCTGAAGGAGAAGATTCTGATGAAATGGCGCTGCGAGCCAACTTATATACACGTCGGCTTTGCCCTTTCTGTCGGGCTAAAGCGCCATTGGTTTGTGCAGCTACACAAACGTGAACAAATCAGGCTTCAGTAACGGAGTAAACAGGAGTTTACCTCATACACAATGTGAAGTGAACGTTCGAAAGGGAAACATGGTTATTTCAGTGGAAAAACCATCAAATGTGAAGACAATAAGACATCACATAAAGAATTTTGGAAATGTCAATTTAGTCAATTAGATCTGTTACAGTTTTTCACTGAATAGAGCAAAGTAACTTACCATAGCAGGTTTTTACTGCATTCATAGCATTTTTACAGTCTTTTATGTTTAAATTAGTAGTTCTTTATACAGTGAGTGCCTAGCATTGTGGTGGCAAGTTTTGCATGCAACTACTCACATTTTTTCAGAGAATGTAAAAATACATTTGACATATTTAAAATTCAGCTTACAATCATGGCAAGGTGACCAAATAATATTCTTTTTTTTTTTATGTGATGTGATAGTTCATACTCTACTCAGCAGTTTGCATGTTTTTTGTCCTGTGGCATTGCCAGAAGATCCTTTGTGAGGATTGCTTTGTTGCCGTGGAAACAGAGGTTCCAGAGAAGCAGCTGTTGAGTCAGATCCTGGAAGCCATCAGGGTGACGCCCACCCTACATGAAGACCTGCAGGTGGAGGTCATGAAGGTCCGTGCTCGTCTGAACCCTCTTCATCAGTGTGTGAGGTCACAAATGTCTGCTCTGTCAGAAGTGGTTTGTGGAGAAAATGTTTAGTCGGAGTCAAAAATAGTGTGCTGCATCTAGCAGGCTTAATAAATTCAGTGTCTGCATCCGTGGTGTAATTGGATGGATTTGCAAATTACTGGCACACATGCGTCCCTAGACACACTGTGTTTCCTGATCTCCTGTTTCTAATATAGAAGTGTTAAATCATTTTCAGTAGAGGTGCTGCCAAGCAGCTGTTATATTAAATGGCTAATGTTTTGTAGTTCTTTGTGTTGTAGGTCCTGCTTTGTGTCACCTACTCCTCTACCTTTGAGATCAATGGCCACAACATCTTGAGAATTGCTGAGGTAAGACGTGCTTTTTTGATGTTTCATTGACAGAATGAGATGGCCAACGGAAAACTGCTAATCTAAAGTGAATCTGGCAACCCTCTCATTAAAGTCCTTGTTAAAGGGCATCTATTCTTAAAGACTGCTGTGCTATAATGCTGTGCTTTAATGAGGACGATGCGGTGGTTTGGTCAGTATCACAGGTTTTTGGGTCAGACTTGTACAGTGAGACCCCCCCCCCAACACATATAT
>NW_015625574.1:1035451-1037384 GCF_001515625.1 Sinocyclocheilus rhinocerous
ACTATTAGTCGCACTTTTATTAATAAACCATATAAATCATAATAATGAGCCTTTAATTGCCTACATAGCCTAATAAGCGCTCAAGCGCACGCAAAAAAGGCTTGCCACAGCGCACTGGCAAATATAATAATTATGAATGTGTTAGGGAAAAACAGCAAGTAGACTGCATTAACGTTTTAATGATTTATTGTTACACTAGTGCTTTCTGTTTTCGGTTTAAGAGATGAAGTCGGCGACACTGACTCGTCATCTCCGCAGAATGCGCCTGTATGCATGTTTCATACGGATTATCTGAGAATATTTGTTTTCTATTTGAATTGGTTCATTTAAGTTTCACTCTCTATAGATATATTTTTCATGTCTGTAATAAGGCAAGCATTTGCTTTCATTATTTTACAAAAGCACAACGTTTCGTTATTATTCTGAGTGCACACGAATAACCGTAGAGTCTTTACAGATACAAAAGATGCATTACTCTTATCCGTATGATCAAAAATGAGCCAATGATCACACCGGCGCCTCCATCTGCCATGCAGCCCAAGCGCTACTGTTCAGCTTCCACACTCCGCACAAACACGTGAACTGCGCACTTTTTTCTAGGCTAACGTTAGACTGAGCTGCCATGTAAAGTTGCTACTACATAAATATTTCAGATGATAAGCCATATTTGAGGTCGATGAATGTTAGATGAGCATATGGATGTCCTGCCCCAGAAAACCAAACTGGACGCGAGAACAGCTATATATTAAGGATAGGCTATAGCCTAATCAAAAATTTGGAGTTGGGATAGCCTCCAAACCAAAGCCTTTTTAAAAGCTCATTATCGTCAAATGTTTCTAAAATGTTTATATTCCGAGGTAGATTGCTGGCAACAGCCATTTTAGGATAGTTCAGATTTGGTCTTAAAGTGACTTAGGAGTCCTCTTCATTACTCCTAACGTTTCACAGATTTAGGAGCTAATTTTAGCGCTAAAACGCTTTGTGAAATACTTTTAGAACAAAAATTTAGGAGTCCTAAATTTAGGACTGACACGCCCATTATTTTTAAGATTTTCTCCTAAATCGGTGAGTTATGAGCTATTTTTAGCCTTAAGATGTTTTGTGAATACGGGCCCAGCTTTAAAATGTGGATTTACAGTCAATTATAGCCTGAGGATAGAGGAGGAGGCTCGCCCTAGACTAAAGTTTACTGTATATAGAGTTAATATACAGTAGTTTACTGTATAAAGTTGTCTCAGGCATCATTCACACTAGCTGCGTTTCCATTAACCTTCAAATTGCGCAAATTGAAATTGCGAATTGAAAATGTGCCTAATGGAAACGCGTCAATTTCACAAAAATGCCCATATAAAGCAAAAATGTTTTTATGCTCGCATGAGGTGGTTTTTTTCAGGCAATTCGAAAAAGAAATATTTAGCAAAACTGCAATGGTAACATTTTTTCACATTTTCAGGTCACATAACGTATGTCAAAACTAAAGTCATATGATCATTCTTCAATGTACTATAACCTCCAAGAAACACTTAATACGTGGCCGCTCTCAACTATAATGGGCTTTGCTTGCCATTAATGCTTAAAGGGGTCCTATTATGCTTTTTCACTTTTTTAATTTTAGTCAGTGTCTAGTGTGTATGTTTGGGTATAAAAAAGATCTAGAAAGTTACAAATCTCAAAGTCCACTCCAAAGGGAGATATTTCGTTTTTTTTAAATCCCTTTTCAAGAACTACAACGAACGGCTCGTTTGGACTACAATGTTGGTTTCCGGGCTTTGTGATATCACAAAGCGGCTCATTAGAATATCATTAAAAATAATTCCCGCCTAAAGAAATTCGAATGGCTGGGGGGTGGGGAGGGGGTTGTGGTTAGAACGCTTGGTTGAGTGAGTGCATCAGACGAGACGACGAAGAAGAAGTGCTGCTGCAGAGTTAGTGC
>NW_015625574.1:1037490-1047952 GCF_001515625.1 Sinocyclocheilus rhinocerous
ATTTTAATAATGTAAATTATGTGAAAAATAATGCGTTTTTCGAACCACCAAGCATGAGAGCATGTTCTAGTACACCCCCCAAAACAAAATCAAGACTTTGTAAAAGAGCATAATAGGACCCCTTTAAACAATTTACACTGCACATGTCCAATCCATCACCATGACTTATCGCGAGAGGGAAAAAAATTACGTTTTAGCCACATGACATCGTCGCAATATTTTTTATCGACATTTACTGTTTTTTTTGGAACCCATTCAATATGACTATACAATAATAATTATTATCATTATTCAAATATTTTTATTTTATTACATTATAAAAATGAAACAATATATTACTATAGTATTAATGCTATTATATTGGGAAATTGAAGTCATAACAGATTTTAACTGATAATAAGAATAATTTTGTTTTACTGAACAAGAGCAAAATTACAATGCTAATATTCACGGATGTCTTAATTTCTTTGCTTTCAAAATGTAAAACCTGACCAAGAGTTGATTGCAGATAAAAAGAAAACAGTGTCTGGGTGCTTCACATCTTTGTGGATTGTCATTTTATGGGAAATCTTAGAATATGCACCATGCAGATTTTTTTCATTATGCAAATTGTATTTGCACAAACAAAAACAGTTGCATGCTAAGATCCCACTGTGTCTGTGTATATCGCGTTCCTCCCCCTCCTTTGCGTTTTTAACTTTGTTATCTTGCCCCTGGTTGGCCATAAACAGCTCATAAAAGCACATCATGATGTGTAAATGGGTCTGGTTGTGCCAGACTTCTCTTATTTTCACACAGGACTGTTCCAAAGAGCCCCAGGAGCAGGCCATAAACAATAAGGCTAAAGCAAGCCCTTTCTGGCAGAGCATGTCCCGTCATACGGCAGACCCATTAAGTATTTAGATGCTTACAATGTCTGAATGTCGCTGCGCTTGATAACAGAATATCAAAGCAAGTGGTTTTCAATTCACAAGACTCCGCTCTTTTGATTTTGTATAAGGCAAATGTTTTTGTTAGGTGTAGAGGTTCCCAGAATGGCACAATAGTACACAGTGAACCCCTCTCCCGGACAAATCACTCCCATCATGAAACTGATTTTCCTAGCCTCCAACAGTGTGTCATTCGTTGCTATGGCTACAGGTAAGAGTTAGTCACAGATGCCACGTCTTAGATCCTTTTTCCATGAGCAAGCGTGGCAGAGCGGCAGATGCTCTGTGGTCAGTCATTCTGTTTGCTTAATGGAAGATTCCATCCACTTTGTTGAGGCCTAACAGAGATGTAGCAACATAAACTCATCACAGAGCAGGGTTATTATTTTAATACTAGAAATCAATCAAATCTGTTACATTCAAACAAAACTGTTTCATGTTTTCATCAAAGAACTCCAGTTGCCTCTCTTTCTTTAAGAGGTAAGGAACCATTATTTATATAGCACAACAAGAGTGAAGGACAACTATTTCAGTGCCCTTGTTTCTGCAAGCTCTTCTACACTCTTAAAAATAAAGGTTTTTTTATTGGTGTCAATGGTTCCACGAAGAACCTTTACCATCCATGGAACCTTTTCATTCCACAAGAGGTTCTTTACAGTGAAAAAGGGTTCTTTGGATTATTAAAAGGTTCTTCACACCAAGAAAAAATGGTTCTTTTAAGAACTGTTCACTAAAAGGTTCTTTGGGGAAGCAAGTTTATTTTTTATTTATTTTATTTATTTATTTTATTTTATATTTAAGATGGTGACAGCCACTTCTTTGATCGTTCTTCAGCATTATGGGTAGTGTAGTTTTTCACTGGGAATTTTGCCAGAAGTTTCTCTATAGAGACAATGATTGGGATTTATATGCTGCTGATCAAAAGTTTGGGATCAGTAAGATTTTTTACAGAAGTTTCTTATGCTCATCAGGACAGTATCTATTTGATCTAATATACAGAAGAAAAACTGTAAGTTTGTGAAATATTGTTGCAATTTAAAATAAAGGTTTTCTATTTTCACATACTTAAAAATATAATTTATTGCTGTGAAGCAAAGCTGAATTTTCAGCATCATTACTCCAGTCTTCAGTTTAATATTTTTTTGGGATCTGTGATACTTTTTTTTCAGGATTCTTTGATAAATAAAAAGTTAAAAAGAACCGTGTTTATTCAAAATAGGAATTTTGTGTTACAATATACACTACTATTCAAATGTTTACATTTAGTCATTTAGCAGGCGCTTTTATCCAAAGCAACTTACGAATGAGGACAATAGAAGCAATCAAAATCAACAAAAGAGCAAAATGTTTGGGGTCAGTCTTTTTTTGTTTGTTTTTTTTTTAAAGAAATTAATACTTTTATTCATGTGTTAAATGGATAAAAAGTGATATTAAAGACTTATATAGTTAGTAAAGAATTCTATTTTGACTAAATGCTGTTCTTTTTAATTTTTTATTCATCAATGAATCAAAGAAAAATGTATCATCAAAAATATTAAGCAGCACAACAGTTTAAACACTGATAATAAATCAGCATATTAGAATGATTTCTGAAAGATCATGTGACACTGGAGTAATGGCTGATGAAAATTCAGCTCTGCGTCACAGAAATAAACGATATTTTAAAGTATATTAAAATAGGAAACCAATATTAGAAATTGCAATAATATTTCACAATATTACCATTTTTCTGTATTTTTAATCAAATAAATACAGCTTTAATGAGCATAAGAGACTCCATTAAAAAACATTCAAAATCTTACTGATCCCAAACTTTTGAAAGGCAGTGTACTTTTAGAACCCTAATGTTGTGTCTATTGCAGCATTTTAGAATTTCTCAAATTTCAATTCACTGTGCCCTTGTTTTTAGGTCAGATCTTTGCCTGCAGTTACAGCTGTGAGTCTGTTTAGGTCCATTTCTATTAGCAATTTCAGGCAAAGCAATGCTTATGCATTCTGTAGAAATGACGGTATCATGCCTGATAAAGTCATTCCATGGATGCCCAATTGCTTTAAAGTTGGCCTTTTTTGGTTATAAACTATTTCATTTTTCTTGCAGTTTACACTGCAAGGCTGTCCTCTAATTTCTGTGCATGGAAAAAGTTCCCCCTTAAAAGACCATTACATTTAATTTGACTATTTATTTATTTATTTTTTCTCGTGACACAGTTTTTAATAAAAGATTTCTTGCTTTTTCTTTGTGTGAGACAGATTTATGAAGTGCATTTTATTTTTGTGTGTAATTTCTGTGGTACTAGAAGCTCCAAACAGAATTGCAAAAATAACTTTGGTTGTGTCAGAAGTTGACTTATCAGTCCACGCAAACTTTCATGTGTATTCATATCTCATAAAATATGATTGTTCTGACAGGACTTGAAGGCAGAGATGGTCGTCTCAGCATATTAAACTGGGAAAAGATAAAGTAACGTTGCAAACTACAGATTTTACGATCAAACGAGTTTGCATAGTCTTACCAGTTCACAAAAGTGATTATGAAATGCTAGTGTTCTATTTTTCAAGTTGTCTCACTTTTGGCATGTAAAATATCTGTAATGATCTAACATGAGAATGGTAACTTTTTGTTGTTGCAGCAAAACAAAGGCAGTTTGTTGTGGTGGATTTTAGCATTTGTTGCATCTTTGTGTGTTTCCAGGTGTGTATTGAGACATACATATCGAGTTGTCATCAACGCAGTATCAACACAGCGGTCAGGGCCACCCTCAGTCAGATTCTCGGAGACCTCACCCTACAACTACGCCATAGACAAGAAAACACAGTGAGTCACGTTTCGTAACAGTTTCACAGAGCTTTATTAAACACAAGCACATGTCTATAATCTCTGAAATATGCTAATGTGATTGGTTAAGGGTGGTATTGTATAGTGTTTTTTTTATGCAAAAGTTACCAGTTTCTCTTGTGACTATTTATTTTTCATTTTTAGACTTATACATTGTTAAGGATGTTAAGAATGAACTGATGTTATAAAAGTGTCTGATTGGGTTTTTACAGGGTGTTGATGGTGAGGAACGTTGCATACCTGTCCACCAGCGCAGAGGTACACTGAATCGATAAGCCGTGAAAATGTGTTTCCGGTTGCCAGCCAAAGACCGGGTTTTCAGCATGACTCATCCGTCAAACGTTCTGATTTGATCATTTTCCACAACCATTTTCATAGCTCAACTAGTATATCACATTTACTGATGATAGCAGCTGTCACTGATATTAGCTCTTTTCTAAAATCTGCACACTAGGTATCTATCTTATAAGGCAGAAGTTCCCAACCTTTTTCTGAGAGGTCATATTCCTCGTGAGCATGTTGCTAAGATGATCACGGTTATCTAATAAGCATTAAAATACATCACAGAAGAGATAAGCAGCTCGTTATGTGCAGTTCATTAATGTTTCACATACATAATTATTATTCACAAAAAAATATTTTGAGTGCAGTAAGAAAGTGTGATTGGTTGAGGTGTTTACGTGCACCAAGGGTATCGTTCAATTGCTTGCTTTTTCAGTTTGCCATTTATTGTAAGTTACGTATATCTTCATGTTTTCAGATCTGTCTCCCACTACCGATGCACTGTATGAAGATGTTGTTATGGCGCTCACTGTTTTCTGTGACAAAATGGAGTCTGTCTCCAAGTAAGCTTTGCATATCTTCAACTTGTTGTTGGGTTGTTATTATTAGAGATCGACCGATATATCGATTTACCGATATTTTCCCGATATTTAAGCATTTTACAGTAATCGGATATCGGTTTTGTAATATCGGATTCACCGATAAACGCCGCCATCTTGTGGATGTTTTGAGAATTGCGCGCAGGATCGCCATTGCACCACGGCGTGTGAGGGGAGAGGAGACAACAACAACGGCGTGCACGGGTACTTGATTTACTGTAGTTAGTAAACTTTATTTAACATAACAGCCATTAATGCACAAATTAGATGTATTACATAAATGCCTGATATGCAGTTTATGCAGCTTGGCTCGAAGAAATAGAGACGAACTCACGGAGTCACGTAAGATAATCCGTCAAGTCCTGTCCCAATAAAGACGTAACTTTGCATTAATTAAATAATACAGCCATGAATGAGTGCATGTTGGAAATAAAAGTGCTGAATTTAATTCACTCTCTGTTGTCTATATGCTCATCGTCTCATGAAGTCGGAGTCACGTAGGCTAAGATAATCCGTCAAGTCCTCTCCCAATAAAGACGTAACTTTGCATTAATTAAATAATACAGCCATGAATGAGCGCATGTTGGAAATAAAAACGCTAAATTTACTTCTTTCTCTGTTGTATATTTGCTCATCATTAGTCTTGTGAAGCCGCTTTCATATTGCTGTTCACTCACCGGGTTGATGCTCAGGAAATGCTCCAGCACGGCCACCGCATGTAACTTTTAACAAGATTCACTTGTTTAAAACACCCCTAAATTGTATTAACATTTACTATATAACCATTATTTCGCTAATAAACATCTAAATAAATACATCTCTATGGAAACTAATTTATTATCTCCGCGAGCGATCGCAGTTTGAGTATAGTTCTGTGTAAATGCATAGATAAACTGCGCTGTCAGCAGGCATTTCATAATCTAGAACGACAAAAACATTATTAGTAATTTTGATATAACATGCCAGTTGAGAAATGCAATAAAATACAATGTTTTGTTTGTAATATTTAAATATTCCAGAGAATATTATTCAGTGAATTAACCTTCACTCTTTAGCCTATTAAACAGCTTATAAACCTACTAAAACTGTAGTTTAAAATGAAGTTGATATGACTCCTTTCATTTATTTATTTTCTCCATTTGAAAACATTAGACCTTCTACATTTTTTTTGCTTATTGTTAATATTAGTGTTGCTGCTGATGCTTTAAATAAAATGTTTTTTTATTGTATCGGTTATCGGGCACATAAACGCAAATAATTGGTATCGGTATCGGTTATAAAATATCAATATCGGTCGATCACTAGTTATTATTAGACTAGCATTATTAGTGGTGTTTGCTCACATTACTGTAGCTCCTACTCGCAATATAATAGCAAAATTGTAACCCAGGGGTGTACAATCCTGCTTCTAGAGGGACACTGTCTTGCAGTTTTTTTATTAAGTATTGCAGAAACGTCTAACAGACAGTATGAATGATGCCTCAAATCACATGTATTGTTGTTTTTACAATTATTTTTTTTATTGATGAACAAGAAATGGCATAGAAATCCCATTTATTTGGAGGATGAATATTAGCATTGTGACAGTGAGTTTCAAACACCTCACATATAAAGTGTAAAAATATAGGATAGTTCATTCTGACTTTGAGCAAGAACTCAAAAAGTCAATCTGTTCTACCCTTTATCAGAATATGCATACTTCCTTACTATATAGTATGTGAAAAACAGTATGTGAAATGAGTTGTATGTCCAAATTGGAGTATAAAACAGTAGGCGAAAAGTGACCTACTACTTCCACCAAGATTTTAAAGTGAGCATCCAGTGGACACTTTACTATCCCTTGAAGCCACAGGAGAGGAGTTGTGAATGGGAGTAAAGTTATGCATAGGTCACATGACAAAGCCAACATGGTGGATGTAGCATGTCTGGATTTCATTCATATTGCACACATTTATACTATAAAGAACATATTTTTAATGGTCATGAAGTTAGTTCCTCATCAATTTTTTTTTACCTACTCAGTATGTAATTTCAGACATTTATCTAGTGTTTTAATGTGTGTGTGTTTGTGTGTGTTTCTTTAGTGAAAACCAGCTGCTGCAGCTGTTGTACCTGGAGTGTATTCTGTCTATGCTGAGCAGCTGTCCTCCCACAATGCACCTGCATCGCAATTTCACTGACCTCATCTGGTGAGACATGTCTTTGTTCTCTGTGCACATTTAAATCAAGGGTCTCTGCAATTTATGTAGTTAAAAGTAGCTCAACTTATGCACAAGTATTATTGCTTGTCATTTTTAATTCGCAATTAATTGCATTAAATTAACATTAAATTGACAACCTTCAAAACCATACATTTTACTATGTGATTGCAAATGCAAATAAATGACAGCTTAAAAGGATAGTTCACCCAAAAATGAAAATTCTGTCATTAATTACTCACCCTCATGTCATTCCAAACCCGTAAGACCTTTGTTTATTTTTGGAACACAAATTAAGATATTTTTGATGAAATCCGAAAGCTTTCTGACCCTCCCATAGACAGCACGGGAACTACCATTATCAAGGCACAGAAATGTAGTAAGGGCATTGTTAAAATAGCCCACGTGACATCAGTGGTTAAACCGTAATTTTATGCTCAAAGAAAACAAAAATAACTTTATTCAACAATTTCTTCTCTCCTGGGACAGTCCCCTGCCATTATCGAGCTTACCACGACACATGCGCATGCTTTCTTCTGCTCGTAAATAAGGCCAGCGTATGCGTTTTCTACGTTAGCAGCACCACACACATGCGTCGTGGTACTCTCAATGTCCCGTGGACTATTTTAATGATGTCCTTACTAGGGATGCACCGATACCACTTTTTCCAGTACTCGCCCGATACCGATACTTTTATTTTTGGTACTTGCCGATACCGAGTACCGATATTATATATTTTTTCTTTGCATTTGTACATTTTTAAAATATTGGGTACAGAAACCAAAAGAGTATGTATAATGTTAGTTGGTTAACTTCATTTATCAAATAGATACCAGAGCATGTGAGCGAAGCGGAGCGGTGTTTCCGCTCTATGGACGTGCGCTCCACTCAGTCGCTCTAACCGCCCAAGCAAGCGCTCCATTAATATTCCGCTCACACTCGCCGTAAACCAGTTCCCGCTCAGATCCCGCTCCGTTCTGTAAAGAACAAATTTGCGTGCATTATATTAGATTATAAATTACTGCTGCCTATATCTAGCCTACATTCTGTAGGTCTACCTATTGGTTCGGGTCAGTTTTTTTTTTTTAAATTATTTTAATAGGCCTAAGTGGTGTAGTGACAACGTCTCATTGTTAATTATTTAAATATGAATTGCAAGGAATTGGCAGAGACAATCAGTAACACACATCACCACTGTAATTAAAAACCGTCCTGATGGTATACGAGGCTAAATTGGCGTGATGCTGATGAAAATTGACTACATCACATGGATTTGGAGGCTCCAAGAATGCACAAAGAAAACTTTAGCAAAGCTGATCCCACAATCATATGTCAGATTAGGTCAGGTCCTTGCGGTTGCGATGGCTGGAGGTGGAATTTACTGTGGTGTGCTCTATGCAGGGGTTATCATACTTCTCCTGGCAGCTTCTGAGTGGAAGTAGATAACTGCGGGAGCTTTCTGTACATTCCATACACTCATACTCAGTGCTTGCCAAAATTTGCTATATTTGATATTCCTCAAACAATCTAGTTAAGGATTGTTCTAAATCCATAACCCTGACCATTAAACTTTTGGAGTTAGGGCTTCACTCTAAAAAATGCTGGGTTATATTTGACCCAGCATTTTTTAGAGTGTTGTTTCCACCAAGAACGATAACTGTAATAATAACAATAATTATGTAAGTTTTAATAATGGTTTTAGTTATATGAGAATAGGAAGTCCACACCACAACTATAATGATAAAGACATAGAGGAACTATATTGTTGGAATCACTTTCAGAAGGATTTTTTTTTTCCCAGATAATGAACGATAAATCACTGATAGCCAATCAGAATTCATCCGACTTTACAGAGCTGGAGTACTTAAAAGGGCAGACAACTAAACTGCATTTTAACTGCAATACTACTCTGACCATTGCACCAACCTGAAATATATGCTTTTTAAATGCCATTTGAGCATAAGAAACAACATTTTGTTGTGACGGTTCATGTCAAAATTTGTTGCTTTTTGAGATTTCAGTATTTCCCCATTCATGTAAATAGAAGATTGTTTTTTGCGTGCCTGGAGTAGCTGCTCAATACAAAGAAGACGAACTTCAAAGCTGCAGACTTGCTGTGTTGTGGGAAAGTGGAGTAGATTATATATTTTCAGAGTTTGAATTTTTATTGTTTGTTATTTGTTAAATAATTCAAGTTATTAAAAACAGAAGCCCTATATTGCTGTAGTGTTCAAAGAAATATTGCATGTTCAAAATCTAGTGTGACCGCAGCTTTAATTTAAAATTATAACTATAATTTATTCTTGTGATGGTAAAGTTAGTGGTAAAGCCATTAACCCTCTGATTCATCAGAAATAATCAAAAATTGTGTGATATTTTACAATATTACCGTTTTTACTTTGTATTTATCAAGTAAATGCAGTCTTGGTTAGCATCAGAGCATGTGAGCGAAGCGGAGCGGTGTGACGCTCCGCTACGTTTTCCGCTCTATGGACGTGCGCTCCACTCAGTCGCTCTAACCGCCCAAGCAAGCGCTCCGTTAATATTCCGCTCACGCTCACCGTAAACCAATTCCCGCTTAGATCCCGCTCCGTTCTGTAAAGAACAAATTTGCGTGCATTATATTAGATTATAAATTACTGCTGCCTATATCTAGCCTACATTCTGAAGGACTACCTATTGTTTCGGGTCAGTTTTTTTTTTTAAATAATATTTTAATAGGCCTAAGTTGTTCTGTATTTAGGCCTATATGCAGCTGTGTGTTAGCTTAGGTCTACAGTTTAACTGAGATTATTAATAACTACGGAGCTCCGAATATAATTCGAATTAACAATTCGTTTCTACGACGTCAGCAGGTTTTATTATTTTTTTTATTAATTTATTATTATTTATTAATTTTAAGCAATGATGATTTTAATAAGTAATTACGAAATATAATAATTCTTTCCACGATTTAGGCCTACTAAAGCTAGGGAATGACCGAATTAACGAACAAATGAATTCTTGGCAGCTAAGCCTAAACAAGAGAACGAATACTTCATTCGTGGCCATAATTTAGACTAAACGAAAAAATGAATTCTTAATTCGTGGCCATAATGTAGTCCTAGCATAAAAGAGAACTAGCCTATTCTAAATTCGTGGCCGTGATTTTGTCTGCATGTCATGATCGGGGCTCCGTACAACCGAATATAACCTTAGCCTACCTGTTTATTCATTTATTATGGTATGTAACTAGCTCACCTTTTGCTGCACCATGTTTGCGTAGCACATCTTCGTGCTTTCTGTAATCAATATGAATCTGTACTAACTTTAACAGTCTCCCCGCACTCCCTCTCAGTTTCTTCTCCCTGCTCATTCTTAACTTTGATTTTTACTTTACATTTATGTATAAGGCTTGCAACTTCGTTGAAACAATATCTGAACTCCATAACTGCTCTACTATTCTCGATCTCTACAGATTCTCGATCTCGAACAAGCAAATCACCAAACGGCATTCTGGGTTGAGCGAGCGGCGCTGAGCGTATTGAGCGAGCGGAGCGGAATCTTCAGAAAGGCGCTCTGCGCTCTTAAGGAAATATTACCACTCCGCTCCCCGCTCCGCTCACATGCTCTGCTCTG
>NW_015625574.1:1047997-1048078 GCF_001515625.1 Sinocyclocheilus rhinocerous
TTAGGTATAAATTGTAATGCTTGTAATGTCCATTTATAGTCTTTACACAGCAGCTTGGCTCCTTAAATGTCTTAAATGTTT
>NW_015625574.1:1049228-1057793 GCF_001515625.1 Sinocyclocheilus rhinocerous
AATTTTACTGGTAGTCCACTGTATGAAGAATTTTTGGGTATAATATATCACAGTTTAGTTTATTTTGCTATCCTCACTTTACATAAATGAACTATAGTGTCCTGCACCCACTAGTAAAAAAAATATCAAAAATTATATCTGGTCTCTGAATAATTTTTGGTTTGACTTATTGAAATATCACACTTAATTATGCTCATTAAAATGTATTTTACAAGTTTTTGTTACTTCCACTGTTCATTTTTTTCTCTCTCTATGGTAGCCTACATCATCTTTAATTTAATAGCATTAGAGCTGCTCCATTGCAGTGGCTTAGTACTGTAATCACGCAATTTGCTGTAAAAATGTAGGGAACCACTCGCTATAAATCTCCTAATTGTGATATTTCAATAAATAGAAGTCGCGTTTTTTTCATCTGAAACGTGCAGCGATTTATTTTCCAAAGCCACTCATATAATGCAGAAACACTCAAGCAAGCAAAACACATAACAGAAGTGCACGCTCTCTCTCTCTCTCTCTCTCTCCCTCCCTACCATTAAGTAACTTGTGCATTGTTTTACTTCTTTTTGACATATCCGACCGAACTACAAACTTTCCAGTGATGTCTGTGAGAAAGGGATATTCACTCGACAAGCTCGCGCATCTGCGCCGCTGCGCGCTCAATCCACTCAGCGTGCTTTGCTTACCAGCTGGCGCAAATCAGCTATACAGGCATTAATAATGAATGTTTTATATTCATTGCATACATATACTTCGTAGACTTCTTTAATCTCTAATAAATCCATTCTGCTGTCTGTCGTCGATGTTTCTTTGTCTGAATATGGCACTTAGGCTATCTCATGCGGTGTTTGGTATCGGGGCATTTTAACGAGTACGAGTACGAGCTCAGTATCGGGCCCTATCGGTATCAGTGCATCCCTAGTCCTTACTATGTTTCTGGACCTTGAACGTGGTAGTACCCTTGCTGTCTATGGGAGGGTCAGAGAGCTCTCGGATTTTATCAAAAATATCTTAATTTGTGTTCCGAAGATGAACAAAGGTCTTATGGGTTTGGAACAACATCAGGGTGAGTAATTAATGACAGAACTTTCATTTGGGGTGAACTATCCCTTTAATGTGTATGCAAATTGATCTCACATCAAGACAAACGAGGCAAAACAACAATTACATGTAAATGTATGTAAACATTATTCATTAGCTAAAACTTTATGAACTTAAAGGGTTAGTTCACCCCAAAATGAAAATTCTGTCATTAATTACATCGATAAAACGGTCCATGTGACATCAGTGGCTCAACTTCAGTTTTGTGAAGCTACGAGAATACTTTCTGAGCGCAAAGAAAACAAAAATAACATAATTTATTTAACAATTCTTCTCCCCCGAGTTACGTTTTCCGCCATTTTGGAGAGTACCCAAGAGCGTAATAGACGTAATCAGCGTTGTTAGAATACTTTCTGAGCGCAAAGAAAACAAAAATAACATAATTTATTTAACAATTCTTCTCCCCCGAGTTACGTTTTCCGCCATTTTGGAGAGTACCCAAGAGCGTAATAGACGTAATCAGCGTTGTTTACGTTTGGAGGAGAAAGCGCGCGCATGAACGTAATTTGCGTAATCAGTGTTGTTTACACTTAGGGGAAAGCGTGCGTATGCGTTCTCCCCCCCCCGAGACTTAACTCGGGGGGAGAAGAATTGTTAAAGGGTTAGTTTCACCCAAAAATGAAAATTATCCCATAAATTACTCCCCCTCAAGTCATCCTAGGTGTATATTACTTTCTTCTTTCAATTCAGACGAATCCAGTCGGAGTTATATTAAACATTGTCTTTGATCTTTCAAGCTGTTTAATGGCAGTCAGCATGCTGTCTATGCAGGGTCTGAGAGCTCTCACATTTCATCAAAAATATCTTAATTTGTGTCCCTTTAAAGTATCCTCCACCATACGTCAGTGGGAACCTTGATATTTCCTAAGTATGTCAAAAAAATATTACCATTGTACAATAAACACATCTATTTTTTTAAAGCGCATGATCTCAATCTGTGTTACTTTGGTCTTACAAAGTGATTATTATGATTCTGGAGGATCTTGCTGCAATTATACATCATCAGTGCGGTGTACTGTCTACACACAGGAAGCAGTTGTGTCCAACTCTTGTGGTGATTATGGGAAACCCAGCGAGTGATAAAACCATCACCTCTGCCCATGGTGGGCAATCCCAGGACTCAGACGCAGCACCAGGGACAGCGGTCTTGGATCAGGGCCGGGGTTCTGGCTGCTCATCAAGTGCTCCCGTCATGATTGGGCCAGTTGTTCGCACCATCTGCTATGTGGCAGCAGAGTTAGTCCGTCTGGTGGGCTGTGTCGAGTCCATGAAGCCTGTTTTGCAGTCCCTGTACCACCGTATTCTGCTCTACCCACCGCCCCAGCACAGAGTGGAGGCCATCAAGATCATGAAAGAGGTGACACCTTCACACTTAGTATGCACACACAGTGTATTCTACTTACACACTATGTCATACTTCTAGTGTAACATCTCTTCTATGACAATGATCTAAATAGTAAAACTCTTCAGACTTTTTTTTTATTATGTGGTGAAACATACTCTATGCATATGCATTATTTCAAAATGCTTCTGGCTATGCATACTCAATTTCATGTGCCGCTGCATTTCAGAAGATTCTCATTTTATGCCACAGACATGGAAAACAAAAATCTCTACCGCCCCCTTGAGTACTCAGGTTTTCCTGTATTAATAAACATGCAGTTATTCCCCCTGCCCCCCTCCAGATTGTGGGAAGTCCTCAGCGCTTGTTTGACCTGACAGGACCATGCGTCATTGAGCCTGAGACAAGAAAGCGGTCTTTCTCAAAAAGGAAGTCACATCTTGATCTTCTCAAACTGTAAGATAGTTTGTTTCTTATTCAGTGAAATTCAGACATTTAAAGGCTATTTCACACTGCACAAACAGATGGCTACCAACACCAACAATCACTTCAGTATGTCACTCGAGAAGGCCAAAATCTTAAAGAGGTCATGACATGAGAAATCAAATTTGCCTTGATCTTTTGGCATATAAGAGGTCTTTGTACCATTAAAACATCCTGCAAGTCAGGGTTGCCAGGTTTTCACAACAAAACCTGCCCAATTGCTATGTCACAACCGGGACAAAGAGGCAGACAGGCAGGTAAACGTAAGTTAGCGAGTTTAATAAAAGGAACTTAGGAGAGGCTTCCAACAGAAAAGAGTTCAACAGAGGGAGTAATGGAAGCAAAACAAAGTCTTATCTGGGTCGGCACTACAGTCCTCCGGCCGAGAATTGAGGAATCCGAGGGGAACAGGCAGATCGGAAGGCGAGGAACCAGGACAGAGAAGCTTGCAACCTTGAGACCAGCCGATGAGTGACTGAGGTGAGTGTGTATTTGACTGGTGTGGTAAGTGGGTGCAGGTGTCCGTGATCAGTAATCAGGTGATTGTGAGCGGGTGTAGGAGGCTGATTCGGCTGGTGAGGCAGGTGAGGCAGGTGTTTCCGTGACATTACCCCCCCCCGGGATTCGAGGATCTCCTTGACTCGGTAGATGGCCTCGTCGGGGACGACCTCGGGCGGAGGGGGGGGTACCTCGGGTTCTGTGGAGGGAGGGAGAAGAGGATTAGTGAAGGGTTTTTACAGTGACGCCCGGGATTGACGGCGAGGACGACCGCGGCCCCTGGGAGTGGGACGGTCAGGATGAGCTTGGTGGAAGTCGTTGAGGAGAGATGGGTCCAGTATGTCCTCTCTGTCTGCCCATGACCTCTCCTCAGGACCGTACCCCTCCCAGTCTATGAGGTATTGAAGCCGGCCGCCTCGCCGCCGGGATTCGAGGATCTCCTTGACTCGGTAGATGGCCTCGTCGGGGACGACCTCGGGCGGAGGGGGGGGTACCTCGGGTTCTGTGGAGGGAGGGAGAAGAGGATTAGTGAAGGGTTTTAGCAAGGACACATGAAAGGTGGGGGAGATCCGATAATGGGCAGGCAGGTGTAACCGGTACGTGACTTCGTTGATGCGCCTTGCTATGGGGAAAGGACCTATGTACCGGGGACTCAGCTTCTTGCTGGGCCGCCGGAGGCGGATGTCCCGGGTGGATAACCAGACTTGGTCCCCTGGCTCATAGCGGGGATTGTCGGACCGACGAGTGTCTGCGTTGGCCTGGTGAGGAAACTGTCGAGGCCCACGGTGTCATCGTAGATGGCCATCTGTTGGCGTAAGCCCGGGTTGAGACCTCGGCGGAACACCGAGAGCAGGGCGGCCTCGTTCCAGCCGCTGCTGGCGGCGAGAGGGCGGAAGCGCAGCACATACCCGTGGATGGATAGCTCGGCTTGCCGCAGTTGAAAGAGCTCCTCATGTACCGTGACCTCCGTGGTCGATTGACTGAATACCTCCCGGAAGTGTTTAACAAAGCCATCCAGTGAGTGAATCCACGGGCTCTGTGCCGTCCACAGGGCTTCGGCCCACTGCAAGGCTCGTCCCGACAGCAAGGAGATAATGAATGACACCTTGGCCCGTTCGGTCACAAACAGGTGGGGTTGCATCTCCAGATAGAGGGAGCATTGCAGCAGGAACCCGCTGCAGAGGGCTGCCTCACCCGAGAAACTGGCTGGCCGGGCCATGGGACAGGCAGGTGGAGAGGTGGTGAAAGTCCGACTGGGTGAGGGTTCCGGTGAGGAGGTGCTCTGAGGATCCATGCTGTAATCCGTTTCGTCTTGAGGGACTGGTCTTCTGTCACAATCGGGACAAAGAGGCAGACAGGCAGGTAAACGTAAGTTAGAGAGTTTAATAAAAGGAACTTAGGAGAGGCTTCCAACGGAAAAGAGTTCAACATAGGGAGTAATGGAAGCAAAACAAAGTCTTATCTGGGTCGGCACTACAGTCCTCCGGCCGAGAATTGAGGAATCCGAGGGGAACAGGCAGATCGGAAGGCGAGGAACCAGGACAGAGAAGCTTGCAACCTTGAGACCAGTCGATGTGTGAATGAGGTGAGTGAGTATTTGAGTGGTGTGGTAAGTGGGTGCAGGTGTCCGTGATCAGTAATCAGGTGATTGTGAGCGGGTGTAGGAGGCTGATTCGGCTGGTGAGGCAGGTGAGGCAGGTGTTTCCGTGACATGCTACTCAAAACTAGCTCAAAACTAGCCCAATCGCGTTTCAAGGGGGGTTCCCCGGTAAAAATTGCGTTCCAGGGGGTAAAATACACATTTTTCGGCAGGGTTCCTCCAGTAAAATTCGCATTCCAGGGGCTGAATATCAAGTTATTAGGGGAGCTTCAACCCGCTGACATGAAAAACAACCCACGGCAACAGTGTTAAAGTAGCCCAATTCTGTGGGAAAACCGTGGACTTTGCAACACTGCTGCAAGTTTCATAGCTTAAAACATCCTCCTCATTATAAACAAAAGCATTTATTTAATCAAGCTCCAAAAATGGCTCGTTAGGATCTGAGGTGCAAGATGACATCACCTGGGCACAAACACTGCCTCTAGAGTAAGACATCGACGAATAGTAATCTTCTCACCATAGGCCCCGCCCACTGGCGTTCAGTTGCTTAACGGCTTGACACTTGATTACGCTGAATGCGAGTGTTGCATCGCGTCAAAAGCAAACAGAAATTATAAGCCTTGCCGCTATCTAGTCTACACTGGATACAGTACACAGATGCGCGTTCGCTTTCTGACACAGTCCACGCGCTCGAGTCTGTCGTCAATATGACAAATGGGGTGAAGGAACATTTCGTTTTGACGCGTTATGTTTAGTTTAAACAGCTCGTTCGTGTCTTTGTACAGATATCAGAAGGATCCCAGCGTAAGGAACAAGTGGATAGTTTATCTTTAATGGCATCCCGGATCCTGTCTGAGGATTGTTCAAAGCATTTTGTTTTGTAAACGAGGCACAGTGTCATGGTTCACAAAGAAACATTTGTTGAAAGATGAAGCGGTACTACATATGACTGCAACTGCATCACAAACTGTAAATAAATGATTTAATAATGCTTTGTCTGGAAATGACGTTTTTTTAAATTATGTTGTCAAAACACTCATGCAATAGCGAGGGGGCATTGATATTGTTTCCTATGCAATGACGTTAACCATTCATAACAGTGGCGTCGTTTTAGAGAAAGGGTCAGAATGAGGGTTGAAAATAATCATTTTTCAACATTTATTTGTTTTTTTTGTGCAAAAGACTTTATTAACATTATAAGTAAACCTCAAGGAACATATTCAAATATTTAAAAAATCCATGTCATGACCCCTTTAACACACCGATCTGAAAAATCCAGACAAATGTGTTTATTGGGCTATGACCATACAGTGTGAATTAGCCTTAAAAGGATGTCTTAAGTCTATGGGCATCTGTGGGAATGTCAGCATCTTTCCTATTTTCTCAGGGTAATGGACGGTATAACAGAAGCGTGCATGAAGGGCGGGATTGAGGCCTGCTACTCTTCTGTCTCCTGTGCTTGTGCCCTATTGGGTGCATTAGATGAGCTCAGCCAGGGGCGTGGCCTGCAGCAAGACCAGTCCCGCATGCTGCTGCGGCGATTGGATGAGCTAAAGGAAGGGGTGGAGTCTATGCGCGAGTCTGTGGAACTCAACGAAGCTGACTTCCGCTGGCAGCGGCGTGTGCTTTCTTCTGAGAACGCCGCCTGGGAGAGCAGCATCACTGAACGCAGCCCTGACATCAGCATCAGCGTCACCACAGACACAGGCCAGACCACACTGGAGGGGGACGTGGGTCAGACCACTCTGGAAGGGGAAATGGGCCAGACCACTCCAGAGGACTGCGGGGAGGAACCACGCCTACCTTCACCTTCTACCTGTGGAGCCGTGGCGAGAGCTCGCCCGGATCTATCAGAATGTGTTCGAGACAGCAGCATCCCAGAAGCCCCGTCCAGTACGGCCCCTCCTGATGTAGTGCAGCGCAGCCACGGCCTGGCCTACCCTGACATCACCAACTTCCTGTCTGTGGAGTCTCGGACACGCTCACGCTACAGCGAAAGCAATTTCAGTGCGGACGAGCAGGAGCTGTCGCGAACAGAGTTCGATTCGTGCGACCAGTACTCCATGGCCGCAGAAAAGGACTCGGGACGCTCCGATGTGTCCGATGTGGGCTCTGATAACTGCTCTCTCGCTGACGAGGAGCAGACGCCACGGGACTGTCCCGGGCACCGTACGCTACGGACGGCTGCTCTGTCCCTAAAACTGCTGAAGAACCAGGAAGCGGACCAGCAGAGCGCCCGGCTCTTTGTGCAGTCTCTAGCTGCGCTGCTGCCACGGCTGCTGGGACTGCACAGCACCACGGATGTAGACGTGTCCCTGCAAAGGTTCTCATCCACCTTCTGTTCGGGACTGCAAGCAGGTAACAGGATGAGTGTTGTAGACAAGAATGAACTGGCAGTCTGCTTTAGGGATATGCCGGTATCAAATTTTCATGTTGCGATTAATTGCTAAAGTTTTTATCACGGTCGGGCTGTCAAAATGACTGAAATGACTGAAAACGAAATTCGAATTTTCTACTTAAATATGATCAAAATTCGAATTATATTCGAATTTAAAAGGCATAATTTCAGTTAGGGGGAAAAAATTTTTTTATCTTCTCTCCTGAGGCCACAAGAGGGTGCATCGAGCAAAATATTATGCACGTTTCTTCAAAGCGTAATAAAATAACACGACTATCTTTGGAAAAAAGTGCATAATGTTTATAAACTATATATAATTAATAAAGTTGCATAAACAATTAGAAAAAAAACAGCACCATGCATGTATGTATAGTTTAATACAAAGGACCGAAAACCAATCACAAAGAGCTACTTTCTTCATTTAAAAGCATGAGATACAGTGGGATGGGGAAAAACCGCCATAACGTCTTTAGACATGTTTTTTAAAAGTTGAACTTGCATTAATTTTACAAATATTCGAAATTTGAATTTTTTTTGACAGCCCTATATCACGGTATACGGTAGTATCACGATGTTGCAATTTAGTTGCAAAAAAAGTGTTGCCATTAGGGATACACGATATTATCGGACCAATATCGGAATCTGCCGATAATGGCTTTAAATGTAAATATCGGCATTGGCCCGATATGAAAAATTATGCCGATATGTCTTGCCGATAAGAGGAATACATTAACTCACATGTGCTCAGGGTGTGCTAGCGGTTAGATCATGTCAGCATTGTGGCTCATACTTGAAGCAAAGTTTTGCCTGAATGATGATTAGATTAACTGTTTTGGATCTCTGCATTTAAACTGAGAAAGCACGTACAGAATGACGTGTTCGGTGTATGATAGAGTAAACCGTAATAGTGCAGTGGCAGAAGTGGCAGCCTACCCCGGATCCTAACGCCCGTTGTGTAAAGAGTTTTAATTCTGTAGGGGCGCTGTTGGCCTACTTCTAATTAAATTAAAAGTAAAATAGTCAACACAAATAACATTTAGACTGTTTCTGATTAAATAAAGTAATTGATGCCATAAAAAAAAATTGTTTGTTTTGATTTAAATGTCAGAAGCTATAGCTTACATGGGGGGGGGGACATGACACATG
>NW_015625574.1:1058047-1083904 GCF_001515625.1 Sinocyclocheilus rhinocerous
ATATAACGATCAGTATACTAAACATCGCACATCCTGCGATGTGACTATCGCGGATGTGCACATTGTGATATCGATGCTGAAACGATATATCGTGCAGCCCTAATAAAAACTAGGGATGCACGATATTATCGGACCAATATCGGAATCGGCCGATAATGGCTTTAAATGTAAATATCGGCATCGGCCCGATATGAAAAATTATGCCGATAGATATGTCTTATAAGAGGAATACATTAACTCACATGTGCTCAGGGTGTGCTAGCGGTTAGATCATGTCAGCATTGTGGCTCATACTTGAAGCAAAGTTTTGCCTGAATGGTGATTAGATTCACTGTTTTGGATCGCTGCATTTAAACTGAGAATGCTCGTACAGAATGCCTTCGGTGTATGATAGAGTACAGTGTTTCCCCTAGGTTTACGGCTTTGGGGGGGGTTGTGTTTTTTTTCCGTTAAAATTTTTCTGGACTCCTTTTTAATGGTTAAATTTAATTTTATTAATCAAAAAGCATGTCTAGCAAAATAAAGGGGATTTAATATTACAATTAAAACTTTGAAGAAATATTGTATGATTATTCCTTAAAAATAAGGTTTTAATAATTTTAGTAGTAGTAGTAGCCTATTACGTACATTCTACTGAACAATAGTAATATATTTCAGCCGCAATGTCTTCAAGTTAAACCAAACTTTTATTTTGACGAGTTGCTGTGAATACCTTTACATTCCTGTGTTTATATGATATGAGGATAGTTTTACTCAAATGAAACGGTAAAATGCTCATGAAGTGACTCTCAGAGCAGTTCTGGAGATGTTGTTCATGATTGTAAAGCGCTTTGGGTGTACAGCAATACACAATAAAGCGCTATATAAATGTCTTATTCATTCATTCATTCATTCATGCAGGTATTTATGAGTTTAATGAAAAGCTAATAATTAAATTATAATAATGTTAAATTAAAACCAAATTTTATCAAAATAAAATCAAATTTTGTATTCAAAATAAAACACTTACTGAAAAAAATGCAATATTTTATTTGTTTACCTGCATGTCATGTGGCCATAACCAATGTCAGAGAAACATTAACATGCAAATGTGATACTTCATTATTAAAATGTTTATAAAATCTCAGGGGTAATTCAAATAAAAATGTAAAAGGTGAAAGAGGATCAGATGACAAAAAAATTGTGAATTTGTACATTTTAATGTGTTTGAAAGACAAACGCCTTCCAAAGTAATACATGGTAAAATAACCAAATGAGTCATAATTCAAATAAAAATTAATGTCCATCAGTAGCTGATGCAGTGTTGAAACACTTTTTAAACCTGAAATGATTTTTGTAATTCCAGTGGTCAAATGCTGTGTAGCACCTGACTAATGACTGATCTCTGTGTGAGTGTATAAAGCGGTAGGCTATTTTAGAAAGGAAAATGTAAAAGAGGAATAAGGGAGAATCAATAAAATATGAATAAATTATTGCTGTTGTGTAAATAATATGTAATCATGTAATCCATAAAAAAGTAATTTTAAAATGTAATTTAATCTAAGTACTTAATTTTTGGAATCTGATTAGTAATCCAGATTACATGTAATCAGTTACTACCCGGCTCTGCCTGCAGAGTTTAGCTCTAGTCCCAGTTAGGGATATGCCGGTATCAAATTTTCATGTTGCGATTAATTGCTAATGCTTATATCGCATTACCGAATACGGCACAAGTCTAGTCCCAGTTAAACACACCTGGTCCAGCTAGTCAAGATCTTCAGGCTGACTAGAAACTTTTAGGAAGGTGTGTTGGGGCAAGTTGGAGCTAATCTCTGCAGAACATTGTCCCTCCAAGAGCGGGATTGGACACCCCTGTTATACAGTAGGCTAAAAAAGAATTTAATTACAGAAAATGAGACATGCACACATTTGTTGAAACCTTTTTTTTTTTTTTATGATCTTCACTGTAAAAAAACAAACAAACAAAAAAACTCAGGTTTGGGTTATCAGGCAATGTCACTAAACTCAAAATGGCCAAATGTCAGTTACTTTTGTCAACCAGGCTAATTTATGAATGCTAAAGTGGAGCAACTGTTTAGTCAATTCCCCCTTAATTCACCCCAAAACTAAAAATTCTGTCATCTACATTTCCGCATATACAGTACATAGAGCACATTGGGTGAATGGAAGCTCCAGTGTGCATGCTTGACCTGCGAGAATCAGTGAGGTTTCTTATCATGCGTCAAGCATGCGCGGTTGAGCTTCCATTTACCATATTTGATTTACTCAATGCATGTGTCCGTTCTTCAATGTTTAAATGTGAATAAAAGCCTAAACTAAATCTGTTCATCATATCAAGCAATCATCTCTCTTAAACTTGAATTGAGCTAAATAATGACACTGTTGTCTATTAGAGCCTGCTTTATAGTTGTTCCTTAATCAATGAGCTTTTTACAACATTTACAACATATCTTTATTTTGTTTGAAGATAAATGAAAGATATCAATTTGGAACTACTAATGTTTCATAGTCATATACTGACTATTAAACAAGTTAACATACTAAGTTGTTCACATGCACTAAATACAGAAACTAAATACTGATATTGTTATTATACATAGTCTTATTGGCATAAGACCAGACTTTCAAATATTAGAGACACTTTAAGTTTATTGTTAAGATGTTTGTATGTGTGCAGTTGAAGGTAATGTGATGTTATTGTATGGTCTTGTAGGTGGGCTTCATTCTCCAGGTTTCGAGGGCAGTGAAAACCTGAGTTGTCAGGCTCTGATGAATGCAGATGGATTGTACCTGGTTTCCTATTATGCTGTACTGCTCAACCTCAAACTGTGCTGCTGTGACTATTACCGCAGGAAACCCACATGTGCTCTGGTGTCTTTGGTATTCCTGCAGTATTTTACCATAAATTCTACCATTATTTTACCAGCCCACACAATCTGATGGTGATGCTGAATGAGCTGTGTCTGTGTGTGCAGAAAGAGTTTGTGCGTCAGATCCAGAGCAGTGGCGTTCTGGTGGTTCTGTCTCAGGCCTGGATCGAGGAGCTCTACAACCAGGTGTTAGAGAGAAACCTGCTGGGAGAGGCGGGATACTGGGGCTCAGCTGAGGAGCAGTCCTTACCTCTCATCACCATGCTCACCGGTAATAGTCCTTTGTGTCAGATGAGCAATTAATGGTATAAATCCATTGTGTGAAGGAATAAATGTATAAAACATGTCTTATTGACTTCTTTGAGATTTATAAATTCAGGTGATATTTTTTTAGAAGCAATGTCTTTATCATTTTGAAAATGTTCAAAAGCGAATCTAGGTATACCGACCAATTGTTTTAAAAATACACAATACAGCCTGATACCACATTAAAACCTATGATTCAAAGCTTAATTTAAACCTGTACATAAACCAAAAGTCTGTTTAAGAAACATTTAATATTATGCACTATTTCTGAGCCACTAATCAAATGAACAAGTTTGTGACATTGGATAAAAGTATAATTATGTATTATATATAAAAAATAATATCAGTTTGGCTAACATTTGGCAATGTCACATGCTAAAGCCTTTAAATATCGGTAATTTATGACTGTTTGCTAAGTGCTTAGTAAATCACCCTCAATATACTCAAAATGCACAAAAATATAAAATGCCTGATTTCTAAAGCAAATTAGTTTTCATGTATTTGGGATACTGGTGAATCAAAGGCTTAAAAAGTGGTATAGTGGCTAAAGTTTGGGGTTAGTTAATGTTAATGCAGGCATCCCCATATCTGAGCAGGGTTTCCCACTCTTCTTGAAAGTACTTGAATTTCAGACATATGGATTCAAGGCCTGGAAAGTACTTGAAAACAAACATAGGTCCTTGAAAGTGCTTGAATTAAATTTGAAATACATTTTGTTTATGCAGAGATTAAAGTTTTCCGTCGCTACGACGGATTTCCGCCAATTGGAAAAAAAAATGAGGGGAAAAGAAACATGTAGCGCATTGTTGTTATTATGCCGGCAACTAGTGCAGTGATTCATGATTACCCATTCATAAAGACAGTAATTTGCTTCATTCCTGAATGAATCAGCCGTTCGAACGAATCAATTGAATGAATGATTCCATTGAATGTCTGAAAATGTACCTATAAGCCACTTTTGTGTTCTTCTGTGCCACCTCTGTACAAATTCATTTTTTGTTAATACTAATTTCATATCATTTGTATCCTATTTGTCTTATTCTACTTCTTATTATATCGTTTTAAATAGAAATGTTAAAAAGCTTATAAACATACATTTTTGAACTAATGATTGGGGGTGCAGATGGGGTAGCGCGAAAAAAACTTAGTGTGTGTGTTGTTGATGTGCAGCCTAGAGCCTTGGGGACAATTTTCTTAAGCCCGCTCCCGCTGAATTTCTGACCATTACCGCCCACTCCCGCAAACAAAGGACCAGCACCACATCCTCTTTTACCACTGTTTGAAGAATTGATTTTCCAGAATCTGGCAGTAAGTTTTAGGAGCTCATTTTTGTCAGTGTCTGCAAGACAGACTTTTCAGGATAGGAGATGGACTAAAAATGAACTCCCAAAACTTACTGCAACATGGAGCTAAGGAGAAAATGTAGAACTTGAAAAATTGGAAAAACAGCTTAGTGAAAAGCATTCACAGTTTAAAAGCAAATAGAAAGTCCTATTTTTTTTATTTCTTTTCTTTAAATTTTTTTTTGCAGATTTGCACAAGTACAAGGTTTAAAATGCTCATGAAATATTTTCAAAAAATACTGACGTTTTGAGCAGCTGCATGTTTGAGCTGCATTCCTAGGTCAAAGATGAAAAAATGGGATTTACAATAAAAAGTAATTTACAAAATTATTTTGACTTGAGTTTATTTATTAATGAGTAACATATCTTTTGAGTGAATGTGCAAATTTTGAATGTTAACAGGTTTTACCATGTTATTACAACATTTAACCACTTTTTATTAATTAAAAAATTTTGAAATTCTTTCAAATTTAAATTGTGTACAAGAACTACAGCAAAAATCAGTTTGATGCATATTTTAGAAATTGAATTGTATTTATCACCAGTACTGACTTCAATGGATTTAATTAAATTCCTTTGAACACAAGTGCTCAAAACGGTCAAAATTTATGAAACTTACACATTCAAAACATTATTACTGACATTTTTAATGGTTATTGAGGTTATCCAGGGCCACTGACCCTGCAAGAAGAGTTCCTTTGGATTAATATGTAGACTAAATGATCATTTACAAATAAGAAATGTGTATTTGTTCCTTTCCTATCCTTTGTTCTATCAGATATTGATGGACTGGGCAGCAGTGCTATTGGTGGTCAGCTGATCAGAAAGGCCTCGACACAGTCACCCTTCACCTGCGACAAGAACGGCAGTGACAGCTTGGTGGCAGGTACAGTGCAAGAAACTCTGCTTGTACACATCCGTGAAGTTTATGCGGTTCTTGGCTGACGTGGATAGCATTATCTGTAATCAGCCTAAATTAACAGTTGCATTAATTACTGAAGTGGCCGACAAGAAGACAACAAGTTGGAAGTTGAGTTGGAGGTGGTATTCTTTCATATAGACAGAGACCAGGCAAGCTGAAAAACATGCAGATACTGTGGGATCCTCTTTCTGGAATATCAATAAGAGCTGCAATATTGTCTGGGCAGCAGTGGTAGGAAAATCCATTTGTGTGTTACAAAAAGAAGAGGGGCCAAGCACCAAACCCTGAGGTACTCTGGTGTTTAGCTGATGTGACATTTAATAAATCCAGTAGAATGAGTATGCATAATCTTCAGTGACGGATAGCAACATAGTCTCTGTTGAATATCTGTACTTGTAGCTTGATTGATTTCTATCTAGCACGTTGTTTTCAGACCATGAAGGGGACCAGAGGGAAATGTCTTGAAAAGTTTGTGAGAATCTGAATTTTTGGGGAACTTGTCAAATCACAAGCATTTACAACACAGGGTCAAGCTGTCACTGTCTCATCATGGCCTCATTCCTGACAGGTGTGGTATTTGCCCGCTATATCCTGACCGGCTGCTGGAAAAACCTAATCGACACGCTGTCCACACCACTCACAGGGCGCATGGCGGGAAGCTCTAGGGGTCTCGCCTTTATTCTTGGCACAGAGGGAGTTAAAGAGCAGACTCAGAGGGAGAGAGACACCATCTGCCTCAGCCTGGATGGTCTACGCAAGGCTGCGGCACTCAGCTGTGCTCTGGGTAACAACGCATCTCATTCATTTCAGCCTGTTCATTTTCATTTCAGCTCACTTACACTGTTCCCTCACACATTAATCCTTTGCATACGGTCCATCAGAGTGGAAGATGGGACACTAATGGAAATGGTATGTCTGCTGGGCTTTAATTCTCTGTGTTAGGTGTGGCGGCAAACTGTGCCTCAGCACTTGCCCAGATGGCAGCAGCATCATGTGTTCAGGAGGAGAAGGAGGAGAAGGAATTGGGGGAGACTGGAGATGCCATTGCTCAAGGTATTCACGCACATTTCACATTATCATTGTGTGACATATTTCACTTTGCGTCACTGTATTCATTCACTGTGTAGGGATGCACCAATATCATATGGTACTGGGTTCATTACTGTGCTCTTACAGATACCATGCAGCATATGTTACATACTGTAAATGTTGGCATAAATTGGCAGCAGAACAAATTTCAATGCCAGTATTCATACCTGCATAGAGCTGCTGATGCACAGAGTACATGAGGGCACACAAAAGCATTTATAGGAAAGGAACACACAAATTTGTATTACTTCCTTACAAGTTCTCATAACATCTTTAGTGCTATAATGAGAATATCTCAGGCCCAACATATTGTTTACTTTAACAAAAGATTGAATGGCATATTTTGATATATGGTTCCTTGGTGATCAACTATTTGCATTTGTTATTGATTAGATGAATAGGGGAGTTAACCAGTTTTAAAACGGTTAAGTAAAATGTATAACTTGCTATCCTTAGATCATCCGTTCAAACCCTGCTGTACTTATATTTAATCGCCTGATGTGAACCTGCATGTGTCTGTGTTGTAGTTAAGCAGCGTGTTGAACAGAAACTCGAACAGATGGGCCGCTGTCAGGGCGTGAGGCTGCACACCGCCCATGTGCTCTGCATGGATGCTATACTCAATGTGGGGCTGGAAATGGGCAGCCATAACCATGATTGCTGGCCTCATGTCTTTAGGTACAACACTCACTGTTCATTCTTTGGGAACCATGATTTGATCATAGTGTCAAATATTTACTAAAGTAATTATGGTTAATTATGGTAATCATGGATACTCATTAATTGTTTGCAAGCAATCACAAATTTCAAGATTGCTGAAATTTGACTCTAAATATACACATTTTCTATTCAAATCCAGTAGTGCATTAAATTTTTCTCATTAATGATGTATTTTGCTGTTGGTTGGGTTTTGCTTTTAATTAAATGGCATATCATAAAAAGTAGAGCCCGACCGATATGGGTTTCTGGGGGCCGATACCGATACCGTTATTAGGGAGTAAAAAATGAAGATATTGATATATCGGCCGATATTCTTTGTGTATATTATAGTACAGTACCAGTCAAAAGTTTGGACACTTTCCCATTCGTGTGTCCAAACTTTTGACTGGTACTATATATAGAATACATAAACAGAATATATATACATGAACAAATTTTTTTAATTGATCACCCAAATGTGGTGATCAAACACTTATAATGACGTGACAAAGATATGTAATGGAGGCAGGGCATTTAACAATTTAACAATAAACTTTATTATCCAAAATGAGTCTGACATCAGTGCACTTAACAGTAAAGTTGAAGTTTATTCATCGATTATCGCTATCGACGTGGGGGTGGTCTCATTCGAAAGGGGGCCTCGAGACATACACTCGATTCGGCGTTCGAGAGGGTTCCTCGAGCTGAAGGGGGATCCCCCGAATTAGGTGCGGATCCGCCGAGCCGTTACAGAGATATGGCCGTTCAAAGTTTCAATGGTATTCCATACACTTAAGCTTTAAAGCGTTTCATCTAGGTCGCCAGTAGCAAACAATGGAGTGCGCTCTGCTGGACAAACTACGTAATTACACCATTGTATCTGCGTTTTATGTTCTGTAAAAAAAATCTTCATATCGGTGGCATATCGGCGGCATATTCGCCGATACGATATATCTGCGACAGGCTCATATCAGCCGATAAAATCGGCAAAACGATATATCGGTCGGGCTCTAATAAAAAGACTACATGTGACTTCACTTTTAATTTCAATACCTTTACTTTAAATCATTTCTAGCTATTTACTTTGTTGAATTTACTCCACTCAGAAATTTTCATATTTGCATTTTTTTTTTATAAATAAAAATAGAAATGTATTATTATTATTATTATTATTATGTTATGTTAGGCCTTTTAATTTATTCTCTTGATGAAGTTGAATGTGATTGCTATTAGTCCTCTTAAGATATTTAATGTGTTGTTGTATTGGCTGACATCTCGGTAAAGAATAGACCAATTTGTTTAGTCCTATCAAGACTAACATTTCCCAACAAATTCCTACACTGAGTTGTTTTAATATTCCTCAGAGTGATTGAGTATGTCAGTTCACTGGAACACACGCACTTCAGTGACGGCGGCTCCCAGCCTCCCATCGCCATCACACAGGCGCAGCAGGCCGTGGCAGTGGACCTGGAGCTGGAGTTGAGCGGAGAGGCCAGTCCAGAGCTGGAACTGGGCCTCAGCCATCCAGTTATCCAGCCGCTTTCCATCCAGGAACTCTTGAGAGAAAGCAGTCGCGGTAAAGGGTTCGACCTGCGGGGAGGCAGTCTGCTCACAGGCACCAGTGCCGCCAAAGCCGTCTGCACGCTTTCCACACAAGCTGACAGGTACCACGCAAAGATATTTATTTCACTGTCTGGAGCTGCCCACCTTTATTTTTCCATCTGTTTTTAAGGAATGATTTATCATAATGTTGATTAGGAATTTAATTGTAATTCATTGGTTTTATGACTAAAATGTGTTTAGACCGTGTGCAATCAGAATTTGTGGCCACCTAAAAGTAATAAGCATTTATTATTTCACATGAATAACTCAAACGAAGTGGAATATGCAGTTCTGCTGGTGGTTATCTAGTTACGTTTACATAGGGTGACCATACTTGCCATTTTCCCAGGACACGTCCTGGCCAGGATTTCTATATTGCCTAAAATATCTAGGTTTTGGCTTTGTTTGCGTGTGCAGACTGATCGGTGTATGACATCAAAGTACCATACATGGCAAAATGGCACGTATGGTCACCCTACGTTTACAAAACTCTAAATATCTTTCAAATCTTTGATTTCTAACTGGAGTTATACTGAAAATGGCCACTAGGGGGACCTGTAAGGTCATAATTTGGTAGGCATTTGTTGTCCATCCAGTGCTCTCTGTTAAGGCAAGTGAATATAGCAACTTTTTTTTTTTTATTAATTAAAATGTAGAAGTTAAAGTCTGTGTACATAATATTATTATTTAGCCTTTATTGCAATGCTACTGTATGTAGGCTTTTTAAAATGTGATTTCTATCAGTCCTGTAATGAAGGTATTTGTAATGTGTTTTTGTATTGGCTGAGCTCTCAGTAAGAAACAGACCAATTTGGTTATCTTAAAATTAAAACATGATCTTTAGAGGCACAGCAAGATCAACACTTACAGAGTTGGAAACTTTCTTTTTATATGTTGTAGCAATTACACAGTGAAGTCTGTAATTAAATAATTTGCACAAAGCCTTTAAAAGCAGAATTAAGAAATATACTGTAGGATGTTCATATCTCAGAGGAGAAAACCCTATAGAGATACCATTTGTTTACCTCTTCTCAGTGAACAGTTAATCTTTATGTAAGTGATGGGACTCTGTGCTGAATAATAAAACGGCTACTGACAGATGTTTCTAGCATAGGCACCGATCCCGTGGGTGCTTGAGCTTGGAATGGCTGAGTATCCATGGTAAAACACAAGATATTCTCCATCAACTTTAAATGTTCAAAAAATAGAAAATAGAGATTCGTTAATCTCACAGTGTGTCCCTGTGCGTCATAATATAATATAAAATAATGCAAAAAGGATCCACACACTGTTGTTCTCCCTTTATTTAGAAAAGTTAAAAGAGGCTAAGTTTTTCCTGTGCGTAATAATACACACAAATGCCTCTTTCGAGTGGCTACTTAACGGAATTTTGTTCATTCTGTTCGTTCTGTTCCCAAAATCAACCAATAATGCAAACGTCGAATCAGACTCGTCATTATGATATTTACCTTCGTTCAATTCATATATCTGTGAATCTGTGATGTTTTCAACATTAAATAAAATAAAGACTATGGATTCTGATATGAATCTTCAGTTTCAACAGCTCTGATAATTAATTAATTAATTAATTAATAACATGATATTCAGCCAGTGTTAACTTTATTATAAGAAAAAACACATTATTTTACCCTGTCTGCATTGCAAGGCACCCATTACATATTTTTCCTGTGTGTTAATGTCAGTATTAATGACTGCTGACTGTTTGATAACGTCTCAGGTTACAAATGTAACCATGGTTCCCTGAGAAGAGAACGAGACACTGCGTCCTCTAGGGGTCACTATGGGGGAATGCCTTCAGTGTGACCGGTGTCTGAAGCATACATCTAAGAACGACAATAACATTGGCCGGCGATAGCCTATGACGTCATTACCCTGCGCGATCACAGTATAAAAGGGCGCCGGGATAACACGTCATCCACTTCTTCGTCTGAAGCTTGCGTCCGAAGCATGGCAAGAAAACTAGGGGACGCAGTGTCTCGTTCCCTTCTTAGGGAACCATGGTTTCATACGTAACCTGAGACGTTCCCTTTCGAGGGAACTTCGAACTGCGTCCTCTAGGGGTCGCTATGGGGAACGGTATACCCACGCCACCATGCTGAGGGGAGTGCATGCCAGAAAACCACGGCGAGCACTAAGTACCAGCTCTACCATAGCCATGGGAGTTGCCCTTAGGACGCCTTGACGGCTGTCAGTGACATTATCCCCTCCGGCCAAGGGCCTGAGCTACATACCCTAAACAACGTACCTGATAGTGGCTGGGCTAGGAAGCCCAAGCCTAGGGCAGAGCTCAAAGGCTTGGAATTTGAAGAAAGAGATTCCTTTGAGGGGATACGGTCTAAAACCCAGACCCTGACCTGTCACCCAGGGGGCTACTGCCGGCTCTGAATGAGCTCGCTCAAAGAACTGACTCGACAGATCTTTGGTAGCAACACCCTGCTCAGAAATGTATCAACAGAGATACATTAGTTGAGTGGAGCCCAAGACGAGAACCAGGGCCTAAGCCAACTCGGAGGAAGGGAACGAGGCTAACAGCGCGCAACCCTTACCATACAGGATACTAGAAAGTGCGCAGAATGTTTAGCGTGCACACTTACCACAATGTGGATTTTAGAAAGTGCACTGAGGCTTGGCGTATGCACTTACCATAGCATGGATTTAGTAACACCGTTCTTTTTTTGAGGAGAGAGAGGAACCCAGCTCGACCAATAGCCCAGGGTAGAGGACCTAACTCTCGAGTCGAGAGGAGGACTCACCCAGTCTGCCCAGGACCGGCGAGCTCAAAGGGACCCTCCCGCAGTGAGGGGAGCACAGCCATGTCCGGGGCAGATAGATCGCAAATGGGACATCAGAAATGGGATCCTGCTAGAAGGGGATCACAGATTTCTAAGGGAACAACAGGGTCCAAACATAAAGGCAACTGACCAAGGAGGCGACAGAAACGGGCCTAACACTTCGTTGCAAATGGGGTCTTTCGGGAGCAGCGCTCTCGGCTCTCAAGCTGAGGTGGGCTCTTACAGCACATACTGGGAGCGACTCATAGCTAGCCCTCACAGAGAGGGGAGCACTTCTCAGCTCGACCAGAAGGGGGCGCTAGATTAGAAGGGGTAACCCAGCAGGGCCCAATAAGAGACAGTCCACTGGGGCTGCTGGACACGTGGGTGAGAGCGTGGGTCCCGTATAACCAGACCCGATAGAATCTGAAGAAATAGCGGGACCCAATAATCATTCATGCGTATAGAGCTTACTGTTCCTCAGAGCAGAAGCACAAAAGAGGGGTTTCCACAGAAACACAAATCCCTTTTACCTCAGGGAACGCAGTGTACTCCAGCCCACTCCGCAGAGGGGTGATTACTGGTTCAACCATAAGGGCAGTGTGACAGTGATGACTTAGCAGGTGGGTCAAACCTAAAAGTCAGAAAACAGAACCGGTCTGAGTAGCGCTCCAGAGAAAGGCTAGCATCGAATATATACAAGAACTAGCAGTAGAGTAGATGAAAATGGATCGTACTCACCAACCATGGCTCCCGCGCATGACTCAGGCATGGATATAGGCTGGAGGCGAAGTCCGAAGCCTGGACCTTCGTGGAATGAACGATTTAAAGGCAGCGGAGCGCGTCTTGGCCTCCTTAAACTTCACGACCACCGTCTCGACGGAAGTGCCGAAAAGCTCAGAAGGGGAAACCGGCACATCAAGAAGAAAGCCCTTCTCTTTCGACCCGATATCCACCAGACTCACCCACAGATGTCTCTCCGTAACCACCATGGCCACCATGGATCTGCCAATGGCAGTGGCGGCTTGCTTAGTGGCACGGAGAGCAAGATCCGTGGTGCGACCTGCTGCCTGACCTGCTGCCGCGTATGCCCTGCCATTCAAACGAGATGTATCCTGAAGGGATTTGGATGGCAGGGAGGGAGCCTTAAGAGAAGATGTCTCCCCCATAGAGAGATAGCAGGCCAGCATCTCTTCAACGGGGCATGGCTGCGTGTCCAAGCCGAAGATGAGGGCTATCACCAGACTGGATCCAGAACCGATGAGTGAAACCATCACTTTAATCGGTCAACAGCAGGAGGTCCTGACTTAGCAGGTGGGTCAAACCTAAAAGTCAGAAAACAGAACCCAAGAAGAAAGCCCTTCTCTTTCGACCCGATATCCACCAGACTCACCCACAGATGTCTCTCCGTAACCACCATGGCCACCATGGATCTGCCAATGGCAGTGGCGGCTTGCTTAGTGGCACGGAGAGCAAGATCCGTGGTGCGACCTGCTGCCTGACCTGCTGCCGCGTATGCCCTGCCATTCAAACGAGATGTATCCTGAAGGGATTTGGATGGCAGGGAGGGAGCCTTAAGAGAAGATGTCTCCCCCATAGAGAGATAGCAGGCCAGCATCTCTTCAACGGGGCATCTTTTCATAACCATTCTCAGGCATCCCCTCGATGTTGGCATAACTAGTATGTTGGAATCTGTGGATGCGGGACGACAATGGATTTTTCCAAACCTTCTCGATCTTCATGTGGAGATCGAGAAGGTTTGGAAAAATCCATTATATATGTTTTTACACATTGCTGTGCGATCTAATACTTGTTTAATATTGGCCAAGCACCATTTCATTCAAATGTCCACTTAATCTTTAATATTTGGCCATTTCTTTAGGAATTAAAGCGCATATACTGTATTAGAACTGCATCGCATATAATTATTTAATTAAATCGTAGCGTTTGTGAATTCACAATTATGCTTAATTATGATTAATGGGTTTAATATATCATGCAGCCTTTGAAAACAGACTAATAATGTGTTTTATACATTCTCGTCAGTGAAATGCGGCACTTCCAGTATTTTGCCGGTTAGTCGACGCGAGCAAATTGAAGTCGAGGATTTTTAAAATCGAATAGTCGAATAACATCGACGAATCGCGACAGCCCTACTAAACACGCTCCGCCCAAACGCTATTAATCTAGAAGGACAGCGTCCTAGAAACCGCTGCCGTGAATGCATCGCTATTCCCGCGAGAGGCGAACACACTCATGCATACGCTACCTACAAACTCGGGTAAATAGTGAAGTACTCACCTCCCCCTCAGTAGTCCCGCGAATGCATCACAATGAGCACAAACCGTCTCCTCGTGAGACTAGCGCGTTCAATTCATGCTTATCCCTCACAATAAATAAGCAATGAACGCAGAGCGCTTCCAACTCCCTCGAGAGCTGAACGCGCTTGCTCTTAACCACACACACACAGCACGCGAGCCGTGTGAAACTGCAGGTATCAGAGCAAAGCCTCTGGCGAGAGAACACGCACTCCTAGTCGTGTTTAGCTTAATGCTAACATAAACAAACGGTCAGTGAAGACGAAGAAGAGGATGACGTGTTATCCCGGCACCCTTTTATACTGTGATCGCGCAGGATAATGACGTCATAGGCAGTCGCCGACCTATGTTATTGTCGTTTTTAGATGTATGCTTCAGTCACCGGTCACTAGATGATGCTGTTCGAAGTTCCTTCGAAAGGGAACTTGACACTTGGTAATGTATTTGCAGTCAGTGTGTTTCAGTGTGCGAGACACAAATTACTTGAATTCTTCATCCAGCGTACCATGGAGAAAAAGACTACTCTTGAAAAACTAACACCAAGTATAATTAAGTATACCAGTTATCATTTGCTCAACCAAATTTGGTTGATAATGTATTTGCACTGGCAAGTTTACTAAAAAAAACAAATTAAAATGACATGTTATGGAGGGTGAGCACCAACCGGCAAAAACATAAATCAGCATCTATGGTTTTACACCAAGCAAGTTTTACTTTCTCATTAAATTAATATTCAAAATCATAGTTTGACACGGATGTGAAAAACAAGTCCCTCAATTAGTTGTTCTAATGTGATCTATGCAGCTTGTATTTATAGTGAATTTTAACATGGCTGTGACACTGTTTTGACCAATCAGTATTCAGCACTAGAACTATTCATTGTCCATTGGTGTATATGCCACATTGTGTATGTACCCATTTGTCCATCACTATTGTTCTCACATGTCTGTTTATGTTTTAACATGCAGTTGATGTGTATGTCCTGCAGGCTGTTCGAGGATGCAGTGAGTAAACTCAACCTAGTGGCTCTAGTGGGTTTCCTGCATCAGCTCAGAAAAGCTTCACAGTCTCAACTCTTTGACTCGGTCACAGAAACTGGAGACTACTCCTTAGCCATGCCAGGTACCCAAAGATTATTGACACAGAATAGCTTTTTTCCCTTGTAAGTGACAGCTTAATTTAGGCTAACTTATTTTATAAATGTTACTTATTTTCATGTTTTTTTTTTTTATGTTTATTGCTCGAAAATAATGAGGTCAGAGAAATCAGGGTTTTAAAGAACCAAATTCAGGCAAATCCCACGTCTTGTATTAGGGTTGAACAAAGTGCTAGTCTCATATGGAAACTAAAATAAAATTATTTTAGTACTATTCAGCTCACAGAATATTCACATAATATTTAGTTGGACCTCCTGAAGTCAATGAACAATATTTTCTAAAAGTAATGCACTTTTTTAGGAGTTTTACAGCCCTTTTTTTCTTGTTGCCTTCACCTCTTTTGGTTTTCATTAAAGGGGAGGCAAAGTCAACCCAGGACAAGCGTAGTGCACTTCACCTCTTCAGGCTGGGAGAGGCCATGCTTCGCATTGTGAAGAGCAAGAGCAGACCGCTGCTGCACATGATGAGAGCCTGGAGTGTAGTAGCGCCCCACCTGGTGGAGGTGTGAAAAGACAAACCCATCATGAGGCTAATACATCCTTAAGTAGCAACAGATTTTTTTCTGTATTGTGACTTACAGCCGACTGTAACGGTTTTCTTTTTTCTTGTTCCCATAGGCAGCCTGTCATAAGGAGCGACATGTATCCCAGAAGGCTGTGTCCTTCATCCATGATGTTCTGATGGAGGTTCTGAGCAGCTGGGCAGAGCTGCCACACTTTCATTTTAATGAAGCTCTCTTCAGGCCTTTTGAGCACATCATGCAGCTGGAGCTCTGTGATGAAGACGTCCAAGATCAGGTCTGACATTCTCACTTATCATGGAGACAAACTGAAGGATGGTTTAAACACAGCCTTGTTCAAACAAACCTGTCTCAGTGCCACATATTTTTACTCTATTGGAAGTTAATTGCGGTGTCCTGTGCATCCGTCTGTTCTTGTACAGGTGATAACATCCATTGGAGAGCTGGTGGAGATGTGCTCAGCTCAGATCCAGTCTGGCTGGAGGCCGCTGTTCAGTGCTCTCCGAACTGTGCATGGAAACAAAACGGATATGAAGGATTACCTGATAGGAGAATACTCTATGGGTCTGTGAAATTTGCTGTATTGTTAGTTGTTTGTGCAAAGAATTTTTCCCTCTGATTTAATGCAAAACATGCAATATAGGAATTTTTCCATGCAACCTCTCGTGGCTTATTTCTTTCATAGCAATAAGCATTAATAACAGCATTATGATCAAATATTTTTTTTATATAAAATACATAACATAATTCTATAGCATATTTATATATCTTCATTTGACACTCTGAACTCTAGCACTCTCTATTCTAATTCTATTTTACCTTTTTGTTTTATTTTTTATTACAAAAAAATTGACCCTCTAACACTTACACTCTCGATTCTATTTCTATTTTAACTACTAGTTTTCTTTTAAAAAAAAGAACCTCTAACACTAGCATTCTCTATTATTTTTCTATTCTTTTGACTTGTTTTATTTTTATTAAAAAAGACCCTCTAACACTAGTGTTCCCTATTCTTTTTATATTCTATCTACTTGATTTATTTTTATTTATAAAAAAAAACCTTGCTATGTATACTAGGGTTGGGCGATGTCTACAAAATTGGCATCAGACGATGTCTACAGTGAAACATCGCGATGGACAATGACATCGACGGGGGGTATGGTGGGGCGGTGTGCCCGAAGCGTGAATCCTTATAAGGCACAGAAAACAAATAACTATTCCTAACACCGTATCTACACCGGAGGCGAGCGGCGCGGCAAAATACTATAGAACCACTGATCTATAATAGAGATTCATTATATATAGATCAGTGTATAGAACTCATTATAATCAGTGATGCTGTCTACACTGGATGCGGCGCGGTGCGAGACGACAAATTCCTGACAGTAAACTGCTGCCGTGTTGTATTTATGACGTGCTGACACAAATTTCAAATGATTTTCAATGGTCGCTTTGTCGCGTCCAGTGTAGACAGACTTTAGCTGATGCGGCATGGTGCGGCGTGACACGACAACTGTCGCGTCCGGTGTAGACACGTTGTAACGGTTGCCTGTTACATTACAGTACATAAAATTTAACTTACCACATAAACAGAGTTAGGAGAGATGAGTGAGGACGATGGCAAATGATTTGCAGATCCTGAGCACCACTGACAAACATCTAATCTTGTAAAATGTGTGGTAAGCCAAATAGTACTGCTGCTCTATAGTATAAACAGACTATGTGCGATCACGAATCTCGAAAGTGAAACTAAAAAGCGATCGTGCATTCAAAACCAGTGTCAATGCCAGGCATAATAGCGGCTCCCTGATGCCCGAAATATATGTAGTATAATTACCCAATGATTTAACTGCGAGGGAAAATATTGAAATATATATTTTCTTCCCATCTCGTATTTATTCCCTTTAGAGGTTCCGTATACACGTCATTTTCTTTCCGGATGCGGCAGATTGCGGGGGGTATGGGGGGAGGGGGGATCACAATGCCGGCTCAACATCGTGATGTCTATCAGCCATCGGCGATGGACGATGGCATCGTCTATCGGCCCAACCCTAATGTATACTGAATTAGGCTAACCGAGATTTGTCACAGCACTTACGATTATTCCTCTTTTGTTGGTTTTGATTGCTTCTATTGTCCTCATTTGTAAGTCACTTTGGATAAAAGCGTCTGTTAAATGACTAAATGTAAATATAATGTAAATATTCAAACTAAAACACCACACAATATATTTAACAAATGGGTCATTCCATGTCAAATCAACAAAATTTCAAAAACTTCCCTGGCTCAAATTTTTGATTTTGCTAATATTTTTTCTGAAGAAAGATAGACATTTACAGTGACGAAAGCCAAAATTTTAAATGTCATGGATGAATATTTACCGAGTAATCCACTTGTGGAATGGGTTCATATGTGTGGGTGGAAAGGACGAAGGCAGGGTCGGTTACGGAGGCTCGTGGTTCTTTATTGGTTTCTCACAAAATCAACAAAACATGCACTCTCTGCGCCTCCAACTCAAAACTTTCATGTAATCACAATCAGTCGCTTCACACAGTCCCAGTCTCTTTGACCACGAGTCCTCCGTCCAGCATCTCTCCCCCTTTCTCATTCCTGGCGGCTTTTATCCGGTCTCTCCACGCCAATTACTACAATAAGACACAGGTGTTTGTCATCTTGCACTTGACCTACTTACGCCCCGCCGGTTTCCTGACTCTCTCTCTCGCCGTAGACTTCGCTGCACCACGGCCCCCTCGCCACATATTCCCACCACCCAACTCAGGCCGGGGAGCACTCCGGCCTGCGGCCCCCCCTCCTATCCTGGAGAGGAAGTCAGCCACCACCATCTGCGGCCCTGGCCTGTGGACCACCTTGAATGGCTGTAAAGCCAGATACCAACGGGTGATCCGGGCATTGGTATCCTTCATGCGGTGGAGCCACACCTCCGAACAGAGGGTGAACTCCCGTCCCAGGAGATAATAGCGAAGGGTGAGAATGGCCCATCTGATGGCCAGACACTCCTTCTCAATGGTGCTGTACATTGTCTCTCTCTTAGAGAGCTTACGACTAATGTACAGCACGGGCCGCTCCTCTCCCTCTATCTCCTGGGACAGGACTGCTCCAAGCCCTCTGTCCAATGCATCGGTCTGTAACAAGAACGGGAGAGAAAAGTCAGGAGCGTGCAATAGCGGTCCACCGCATAGAGCAGCCTATACTTGGGTAAAAGCCTGCTGACACAGCTCCGTCCACTGTACCGGATCTGGTGCTTCCTTTTTAGTAAGGTCACAACTAAACAACTTTTTTCTTAGGTTCAGGTAAACGATACGGCCGGCTGCGAAAACCACCACGCCCGGCTCTGTCTCAGTATGGTGCTGAATAAGGTTCGTTCGACCGGGCAGGGGCAAGAACACATCTGCAAAATCTGCTAGCAACTGGGCTATGTCAGCGAGCTGCGAGGGCGAGAGGTGATCTCCTCCCGGCGCCAGAGTGAGAGATTGAGATTTGGCATTCACTTCTGGCCCGAGATCATCCTCTCCGCTCACCGCCATCGCCAGCATCACTGACTCCACCTCGTTCCATTTTTTTAGGAGATTGAGGTGGTATATCTGACGTGCCCTGTCCCTGTCCGTTCATGCTACCTCATAATTGAGATCTCCGACTTGCCGTGTGACCTCATACGGTCCTTGCCACTTGGCAAGTAATTTGGAACTAGACGTAGGGAGCAATACAAGAACTTTATCTCCCGGTGTAAATTTACGGAGCTTGGTTCCCCTGTTGTACAACCGGCTTTGTCTTTCCTGGGCCTGTAACAAATTCTCCATTGAGAGCCGCCCCAAAGTGTGGAGTTTTGTTCGCAGGTCAATCACATACTGAATTTCATTTAGACTGTCGGAAGGTCCCTCCTCCCAAGCCTCTCTTAGTACGTCCAACGTAAACGTAAATCGTTCCACCAGCCCGTACGTTTGTGGGTGATAGACACTGGTGCGAATCGATTTAATGCCCAATAATTCGTATAGTTCACGTAATGTACATGACATAAACGCCATGCCTTGGTCAGTGAGAATTTCCTTCGGAATTCCCACTCGGGAGATTACATGAAATGGTGCACTTTTTGCTGAAATGTTACGGAGCGCGACTGCTTCCGGGTATCTTGTTGCATAGTCCACTAGAACTAATGCAAAACGATGCCCCCGTGCGGATAGTTCCAATGGCCCGATGAGGTCCATAGCAATTTTTTCAAAGGGGACCTGCATAAGAGGGAGAGGGCGCAAAGGCGCTTTTGGGGTGGCCGATGGGTTCACCAACTGACATTCACGACAAGCCGTGCTCCACCTGCGCACATTCTCGTGAATGCCCGGCCAGAAAAATCGGTTCATGAGACGATTCAGTGTTGTTGCCTGTCCTAAATGCCCTGCCATTGGATTGCGGCTCGCCTGGAAGAGCATTTCCTGGCGGATATTTGGTACTAACAACTGGGTTGTTTCTTTTTTTGTTTGAGCGTCTTGGGTCACTCGAAACAACCTATCTTTTATAATAGGGGTAGGAGGCTGGACGATCGGGTTGGAGAGGCTGACCGTCGATGGAACGGATCTGTTCAAAGGCATTTTTGAGCGTCTCATCCTGAGACTGTTCCAGGGGAAAATCATTGCACTCCGACAGGATCTGCCTCTCAATTGCGCTCCGTTCCCCCGGCACAGCCTCAGGAGGTCCCGGTTCTGCCTCTCCAACCTCCATCCCCCTTTCTGGCTTTATATTTCCCCAAGAGACATCCGCACTCAAATAACCCATTAATTGATTAAAAGCTGGCCAATTCCCAGAATCAGCGGATGTCGGAGGTGTGGGTTAACTGCTACCTCCACACTATGCATTTGTCCCCGAAATTGAATAACGGCTGACATTAAAGGATAACTCACCAAATCCCTGTGCACACACCTCACCTGAACCATGCGGCTCCTATCCAATGCCTCTGGCGGAATCAGGCTTTGATGGATTGAGGTTTGGTTTCATCCTGAATCTACCAAAGCCTGATATGTACCCCCCTTAATACTCACTGGTATGTGGTACAGTCCAGCCTGATCGGGGGCAACCTGTGGAGCGTCCGGGATCAGCACCCCAACCTTCATGACTGGACACTTATCCATGAAGTAAGTCGGGTCCCCCCAACGACAACAGGCCAGCCCAGACCTACCCGCCGCTCTATCGGCAGGGAGTGGGTCAGAGAATTGGCGCGGAGAGAACGGTGGAGCCGGAGAGGATGCCAGACCTGCATTCGTCCTGCTCTGCCCCCTGGGTGGAGCTCTGGGACCAGCAGATGATCCCTTCATCTGTCAACCCCCCCATCCGGGTGCCGGTCGAGGAGGGCCATTCCACCAGGACCTAGGGGCAGGCATAGGTCGAGAGGTAGAGGTAGAAGAGCGGGAAGAAACCCCGCCAGTTTCCCGACTCTCTCTCTCTCGCCGTAGACTTCGCTGCACTACGCCCCCCTCGCCACACGACTATTTTGTAGAGGGGGGTCAAAATGGCAATTTTTACCTGAGATTCAGAGTCAAATTACAGGGGGGTAAAAATGACTTCAGAACAATGGCAGCATCATAATGTTACTTTTACACAGAGATTGGTAGGTCTGTTAGTAAAAATCTGTTGACTTTAGCTATCTTTGTTGCATTATGTGCCAATGGTGACCATTCAAAAATGGGGAAACAGCACTTTCCAAGTTTTTTCTCCAAAGTTTGCATGCCTGTAATTGCATTGCATTATGCATTATGTGCCAGGAATTCTTAAAGATATATTAATGCCCTTTTAAATATTGGGTCTTAACAAACTTTCCTTTTGGCATCTGTATTTTTAAGGCCCTATATGGTGTTGCGAATCAGCTCATGGGGAAATATGAATAATTAATCATAACTAGTTATAATTAATTATAAATATTTAGATCCGCTGTAGATATTTACTTGACCTCTCAGGGTCAACTGTCTGTCAATTCTAAGAACGTTAATTTCCTGGTTAAGGGAAATAACTTTCTTACTGTACAACTCTACACAGAGCCTGTAATGGTGTGTCTGATTGGTCCAGACGCTACAATGGTTCGGTTCCAGAGATATTGGAATTTTAATATGGCTCCAGGCGTAAATTGTTAAAATGTACACATTTTCAGTGGTCAAAAACCAAATGTGGGTCAGTTTGCAAAAATATGATGATACTTTTCTTTTAAAGAGCAATGTCTGAAGAACAAATAATGTTGAAACTAGAGATGTATCTTGTTTCCTTCCTTCCAAATGTGGTTTTGTGTTTATCTAGTCATCACCGTTGACAATGCAAATATGCAAATAATAACAGTAACCCAGGGATTAGGATTGTACAGTGTGACACGTCAGATTATGAATGACCATGATTAACTGTTAATTCTAGGTATAGTATGAACCGTGTGAAATGTAAAATAAGATTACCCTGGATTCCATTTACCCCAGGTTTAGAATTACCCAGTGTTAATTATTTCAAGTGTGAGAGACCTTAAATGTTTGAGGTACTGTCAGTGATTCTGCCAAATATGCCCTTTAGCAGTAGATACTACTTGATCTATGACTATGCTTCATAATTTATAACAAAAAAAAGACAAAAGAAATTCTAATAAACCAGGTGAGGTAAATCTTGATTTGATGTGAATACAATGTGTGGAGAAAGTAACCACACTTCCCTATGAGGCATTAAACACTTTGTAGCTGCATAAGCTGTAAAAAATTAACAAGATCCCTTCTTCCAAATATCACGGAAACTGATTAAAATATAGAATCTTATTAATTGACTACAGAGAGCAAGGTAATGTGCCTCTACTTGACCATTTCAGTGCATTTTTAGCACTAAGACAGGTATGTTCCATGCAAATATTTTGATAGAGGGAAACAAGATACAATTCTAATCTTAACATTATTTCTTCTTCAGACATTGTTCTTTAAATAAAATAAGAATTAGCTGCATACAAAGTGACCAAATCTGGTTTTCGACCACTGAAAATGGGTAATATTCAACAATCTGGACATAGAGCCTCATTGAGATCCCCATATCTTTGGAATTGAACGATGTAGGGCCTTGAAATTTAGGAATTCCAAAAGAAACGATTATTAACAACTAGAATCTAAAATCATATTGTGATATCTTTAATACTTCTTTAGTTAAAGGCACGCAAACTTTGGAAAAAAAATATTTATGGCACTCAGACAGTTATGTTCAATGCAGTTGTTTTGACAGAAGGAAACAAGATACATCTCTAGTTTCAACATTATTTGTTCCTCAGACATTCCTCTTTAAAAGAAAAGAAGTATCATATTTTTGCAAACTGACCCACATTTGGTTTTTGATCACTGAAAATGTGTACATTTTAACAATTTACGCCTGGAGCCATATTTAAATTCCAATATCTCTGGAACTGAAGCATATAGGGCCTTAAAAATAAAGATGCCAAAAGGAAAGTTTGTTAAGACCCACTATCTAAAAGGGCATTAAGATATCTTTAATACTTTTTGAGTTACGGGCCTGCAAACTTTGGAGAATAAACTTGAAAAGTGCTGTTTCCCCATTTATGAATGGTCACCATTTGCACATAATGCATCAAAGATTGCTAAAGTCAACAGATTGTACTAACAGATCTACCAATCTCTGTGTAAAAGTAACATTATGATGCTGCCATCTTTCTGAAGTCATTTTTACCCCCCTGTAATTTGACTGAATCTCAGGTGAAAATTGCCATTTTGAACCCCCCCTACAAAATAGTGGATTACTCCGTAAATATTCATCCATGACATTTAATATTTTGGCTTTCATCACTATACATGTCTATCTTTCTTCAGAAAAAATATTAGCAAAGTCAAAAATTTGAGCCGGGGACCTCTGGTTGAGTTGACACGGAATGACCCAAATACATAGTGGAAGAATTGTCTATTCAGTTAATATCACAAACAAATTTAACTAAGTAATATTGTTCATTGTAGGCTTACGATTTCCAAGCAACACAGCAACTTAATAATATAGAATGGATGGTAACGGGTGTCTGTGTTTTGCATCAGGTTCAAACAGTTTAGCCAATAAGTTTGTTCAACGTGTGGCTGGATTAAAAATGTTTGAAGCTTTTTTGGCCCAAAAAAAAAAAAAATGCTTCATCATTTTTTGACAACATTATTTTTAAGTAAATTTGACACAATACCCAGACCTTAAAAGCTACACTTTGTAACTTTTTTTGGATAAATGTTATTAATGAATGGTGTATTAATGAATGTAAGTGTATGGTGTGGTGCTGAAAGTTTGTCATAACAAATGAGAAAAATCAACTACATGCATTTCGGTTTACATTTTTTCCCTCTTCTTTATATATGCAGGAAAGTCACAAGCACCTGTGTTTGATGTCTTTGAAGCCTTCATTAACACAGACAACATTCAGGTGTTTGCCAACGCAGCCACTGACTACATCATGTGCCTTATGAAGTTTGTGAAAGGTTTAGGTGAGCTGGTCTTCTAAACAATATAAAATATATTTATTGTTGTCTCCATTCATCACTACAGAGCTTTACCCAACTATGCCGGCTTCTGCTTTTGAGAACCCTAGAAATATAAAAAAGGGTCCATAGAAGTCAAACCGATTATCAGATTGTCTCTATATAATAAATTATATTTGCCGTGTGATTATTTGTAGGAGAAGTGGACTATAAGGAGATTGGGGACTGTGTTCATGTCAGTGGATACAGCTCAACAGATCTGTGCCTGCCTGCCCTGGACTATTTGAGGAAATGTTCACAGGTGCGTAAGATGAACACATTTCTATCCAGAAAATGATTTACACACTTTCAGATGCTGGGTCTGGGGCAAAAAAACTAATTTTCCAAATGAAAAAAAAAAAAATAATAATAACATTAAGTTTGATGTTTATTAGGTGTTACTTTGCATTTGCAGCTGCTTGCTAAAATCTATAAGATGCCGTCCAAGCCAGTGTTCCTGGGAGCGCGGCTGGCCAGCCTCCCGATGAGAGCTCAGGAGAGGTCTGTGAGCAGTGAGGATGGCATGGACTGTGTTTTAGCAGAGGCTGACGATGACACAGGTGATTTGTTGATTTATTTTTTGAGGTATTCTTAGCACAAATGATACGGGTTGAGTTAAAGTATATGGTGGAGTGACTGCGTGGCAAAAAGACTGAATGGCAGCATTGATTTTCAGCGACAGAATGCTGCGACAGAACACAAAAAAAACACATCTAAAATGAGAGAGAGCTTTGCGATTGACTCTTCAAATAGATTTGCCAAGAAATCTGAGGTATATTTTTACAGACTGCCGAAAGCTAAAGAGAAGAGAAGCAAATGGATCACTTCAATTTAAAGAAACAAATGGACTCCAGACAGCGAAACGGATTTGCAGTTATCATTTTATGTTAATATGTTGAAGTTTGCGGTAAAATCGTACCCTGTATATTGTATTGTTATATATCGTTTTGACAATAAAATAAAATAAATTTGACACTGAAAATACCCACAAAAGATTATTTAAAGATATTTTTGTGTTAAATGAGAAAGTATCAAGTAGACATTTACATTACATTTAGTCATTTTGCAGACGCTTTTATCCAAAGCGACTTACAATTGGGGAATACATAAAGCGATTCTTCTTAAAGAGGCAAACAGTCACAGGAAGTGCTCGTAATACCAAATTTCAGGCATTTGTTCAAATAAGTACAAGCTAGAAAGGGAAGGAATAAATAAAGAGAAAGACAATTTGTTATTTTTTTTTATTTAGTATGAAGTCAAGTAGCGTCGAAAGAGATGAGTTTTTTCAGCTGTCGCTTGAAAATTGTCAAGGACTCAGCATTCCGGATAGGGGTGGGAAGATCATTCCACCAGCCAGGAACAGTGAACGAGAATGTTCTGGAAAGTGATTTTGAGCCTCTCTGTCATGGGCTCTTTTGGGCTCGTTGAAGACCAGCTGAATTCTGAATCATTTGTAGAGGATTGATTGTGCTTGATGGAAGTCCAGCCAGAAGAGCATTGCAGTAGTCCAGCCTAGAAAAATCATGCTGTAGAGTCGGAGTGGCAGGGAAGGTGAGAAGCTCAGTCAGGTTGCCAGGTTGAGCTGTAGGTGATGATCTTTCATCCATGCCGAGATGTCCGCCAGGCACCCTGAGATCCATGCAGCTACCGTTATTTTTTTATAACTAATTCATTAAGTTAATGTGTTAAACTGACAGCCCTAATATATATATATATA
>NW_015625574.1:1084087-1095850 GCF_001515625.1 Sinocyclocheilus rhinocerous
ATATATATATATAACATTTTTATAAGTGATCACCCAAATTTAGACCAACCTATTTTGTATTTACAAAATGCGTTCACAGGCAAATTTGCTTTATGTATTTCCTCTGTGTTGAAATCAGGCACATATAAATGTCAGGAAACACAATACCTGGCTGCATATCAATATCCATGGACCACTGGATCTTTGGTAAGTTGTAAGGAACACTATATCGAGTTCAGGAACCTTTAGTTTAAAGTGATTATCGTTTGTTATACTGACAGCTTCCCTATTAAATCCAGTCATGCAGCAGTTATTTTGCCGTTCAGTCCAGCTGAACGGCCGTGTTCACACCCTCTATAGGTTTACAGATTAAAAAAACGTTCTTACTGGTGCACAGTGGTGATCGGTTCTGCGTGTGTGCAGGTCTGATACAGGTGTGGATTCTTCTGTTGGAGCAGCTGACAGCAGCCGTGTCAAACTGTCCTCGTCAGCATCAGCCACCTACACTTGAGCTGCTGTTTGAACTTCTGCGTGAAGTCACCAAGATACCAGGTCAGAAGCCTGTGATTAAGGCTCACAATTATACTGCTGTGGATACGAAAGCAAACCCACGAAGCTCTGGCTTGATACGTTGTCTCTTCCTCTTCCTTAGGGCCTGGCTTTGCCATTTTCTCTGTCATCCAGCTTCTTCTTCCTGTCATGTCACTATGGCTACAACGAAGCCATGGTGACCACTCATACTGGGACATTGCTGCGGCAAACTTCAAGCATGCTATTGGACTGTCCTGTGAACTGGTGGTGGAACATATTCACAGCTTCATCCATTCAGGTCAAACTAACAAATTAGTAATAACAGTTCGTAATATCGCATCTTGTTTATTGTAGTGCACATTGACTACTGATCTAAGCAGTCAGTCGCAACATGTGTGAATCTTACAAACAGAATGGATCTGGATCATCACTCCAAAATTAAAAGATAAAACAAGAAATGATTATTTGCATATCGAAATTTTGCTTGTTTTTTAAGACCATTGAATATTTACTGCATTGTGACTTTTTTAACAGCATTAAAGACACTGCAACTAACACTACTATGTACAAATAGAATCTTTATTAGATCATGAAAAACCAGGGTTGTTATCATTTAACTAAAAAGAAAACTAAAACCATAGTAACCATTTGGTTACTAATAAAAAAAATAATAATTTAAATAAAAATATATAAAAATGTAGATGTGTATTTTATTTTATAAAAATGTTTTATTTCAGCTAGTTTCGAACGCAACTTTTTTTTGTTTGTTTTTTATTTAGTTTAGCTTGAAGTACAAAAATAACTAATACTAAATAAACTAATAGCAATAAAAACTATGTAGACATAAAAAAAACCTAATAGAAAAGGGAAAACACAACAAAATTACTGAACAGCAAATATAAAAATAAAATCGTATTTAAAAAAAATAAATAAATAAAAATAGTATATCAGTAATACTAAATAACACTGCACAAAACATAATTTATTTCTTCCTTTTTATGTTTTTAAGTTTCACATTGACAGCTTGACAGGTTTCATGAGATTCAGCCCACTAATACCTGATGTGTACTATATATTCTATGATATTTAATACAGATTTGTTCAGGGGGTTTAACTTGTTGTGAAAATGTAATATATATATATATATATATATATATATATATAGTATGTGTATATATATATATAATGAAATATAAATTGTATGACTGTTTTTATTTTGCAGATATTGGCTATGAGAGTCTGATTAACCTGATGCTGAAAGATCTATTCAAACTGCTGGTGTCCTGTGTGGCAGAACCAGCCGAGACCATCTCCAGAGTGGGCTGCTCCTGTATTAGGTGTGTGTGTGTGTGTGTGTGTGCGTGCGTGCGTGTGTGTGTGTTCTAAAACTTACTGAACTGCATACATAGACAGCATATTAGGGAGTTTAAGCAACAGCTGCTATGGAACAGCAATGGCGTTCTGGCATTCTATTGCACATGTGTGACTTTAACCGCTACTTTGTGAAGTTGTACCGTCAGCGTCTTCTATCAGAGAATAGCTGATCTGCTGTAGTAAGTAAATGTTATGTTTTATGGTAATTGTCTCTGTATGTCATTTAATGCCAAAATCAACCCCTCTCTATTATAAAATGACTATTTTTTTTTTTTTGTACTTTGTCAAATGATTAAATGATCCACTAAACCGTCCCCTTTATTTGAGAGGAGTGCAGTCTGCGTGATGCAGTGTTCCAGATCCATCATTTATGATGGTAGATTCAGATGTGTGTAGACCATAGACAGCGTGAGGTTTAGTTAAATAAAAATAAAGATTGAGTAGAGAATATCATTATGTATCTCAGGTGATTACCAAGTTATTTTCAAGATAATAATTCATTGAAAAAGGCTTGAAGTTATGCTGCAATATATGATTAGATTACTTTTTTTTATGTCTCCAGTATAGTAGCAGTAGGTATATTAAGTTCTGATTTGTTATTTTTGATATCCAGGTATGTTCTGGTAACAGCAGGGCCTGTTTTCACTGAGGAGATGTGGCAGTTAGCATGCTGTGCCCTGCAGGACGCTTTCTCAGCTACCCTTGAGCCTGTGAAGGTGATTATAAGAACATTTATTGAAGTTGTGTCTCCACTGTCCAAAAATCTTGCATGAGCCTTGACAAAAAGCTTTGTTCTTTGTAACCAGGGTCAGCGCAAAGTCATTTTCACGCAAGTGGGTGCTAAGTTTAGGCATATAGCCAAAATTGTGCATGCCAAGTGTGAATGGTTTGGTTTGGATTTCATTAAATGCGAGTGCTGCATGTTCAAATTCAAGATTCAGCGCTGTTGCGTGTTGCAATTAATGAATACAATTAAATTATTCCATTAGATTACTTATGATCTACTGTTGATGAGTAATAACAATGTTTACTTTACAGTGATTATATTGTAAAATGTAGATGGTTGTAATTTGGGCTTGTTTATAATTAAAAGCCGCCCATATGTATACTGATTTGCTGCTTAAGAAAACCTTCTATTATTAAACAGTTGTGCTGTTGGACTTCCACAAAAATATGAAGCAGCGCAACTGTTTTCAACATTAATAATAAGGAATGTTTCTTAAGCAGCAAATCAGCCTTTTAGAATGATTTCTGAAGGATCAAATTACTCAGAAGACTAGAGTACAGTTGTTTAAAATTATAATAATATTTACTAGTTTTTACAATATTAAATGTTTTTAATTTGACCCGGTTAACCACCAGATCCTCCTGTCAACCCCAACCCTATTGGCAAAGGGCATCTCGGGAACCGCACTCCAGTGGTTTGAGTCTTACCTCTCAAATAGGTCCTTCAAGGTATCTTGGAGAGGTGAGGTGTCCAAGTCACAGCATCTAACTACTGGGGTGCCTCAAGGCTCCGTTCTTGGACCACTTCTCTTCTCTGTCTATATGGCATCACTAGGTTCTGTCATTCAGAAACATGGATTTTCATATCACTGCTTTGCTGATGACACTCAACTCTACCTCTCATTCCATCCTGATGATCCAATAATAGCTGCTCGCATCTCAGCTTGTCTAACTGACATTTCTTGCTGGATGAAGGACCATCACCTTCAACTCAACCTTGCCAAGACAGAACTGCTTGTGGTTCCAGCAAACTCATCGTTTCATCACAATTTCACCATCCAGTTAGGCACATCAACCATAACTCCTTCAAAAACAACCAGAAACCTTGGAGTTGTGATTGATGATCAGCTTACTTTCTCAGACCACATTGCTAAAACTGCCCGGTCCTGCAGATTTGCTTTATTCAACATTAGGCTGTTTATAAATTTGCACTGGCTACCAATAGCTGCTCGCATAAAATTCAAGGCATTAATGTTTGCCTACAAAACCACCACTGGCTCTGCACCCCTTTATCTAAATTCATTACTTCAGACATATGTGCCCTCTAGAAGCTTGTGTTCTGCAAGTGAACGGCGCATTATTGTGCCATCCCAAAGAGGCACAAAATCACTCTCACAGACTTTTACATTAACCCTTCCCTCCTGGTGGAATGACCTGCCCAACTCAATCCGAGCAGCTTAGCCATCTTCAAGAATTGTCTAAAAACACAAAAAATCTCTAGCACTCTCTATTCTAATTCTATTCTTTAAAAAAAATCCCCAAATCCCCCAGACTGGGTTTCAGACGTCTAAAGTGCAATGAGCCACATGTTGCGCTGGCATGAACCACCAACACACATTGCCCTGTGTCTAACAAGCGTACAGGAGTCACTGATACGATGTGCACAGCATGCCTAGCAGAACTAACTGCTAACCAGTTTATCTTTCATTGACTAAATTAAAAGTGAAAAATAAGAAATGTCCATAGAAAGACATCTTATAAAACAGATTTCTAAGACTCTGCATCGGCTTTTTAGACGTCTAGACTTTGCGAGCACCCTGAGGTCACACAAGCTGTTTCTAAGCTGATGAAGATAAAATGCTTGTCAGGCATGAAAAACAAGACTAAGGGAAAATCATGCCTCTGTACGGATTTTGAAAACCACATTCTAGCTACATTGGTTTGAACAGGAGTTCATTGTCAAGTTCAAGTTCATTGTCACATATTTTTATGGTATGCAAACATTTCTTTACAACAATAGATTGAATGAAACTTCATGCTTAGGATGTTTGCAGCCACGTGGTCTTTGCTTTCTAAACTAATAATCAGGATGTAATCTTCTTTAAGGATTAGTGTTGTGCTACTTTATGGAAAGAGGCAAAATGGTGCTACTATCAGCCATATGAATACACATGTGTAAAGATGACTTGTAAACTTGATGCTTTGTGATTATGACCAAAGACTTTTTCATTGACAATTTAGTAGTATAGAGTGAATATATATACTTATACTTTCGATACAAAACTGAGCAGTCATGAAGATTGCAGTGAACTTAATGTAATTTTTATTTGGCAATTAAGTTTCCTAAAGACTGTGTCAGTAATCTGTTGTTTGCTTCCAAAACAACATTGCTTCAATCAATAGAATTGACCCCTGGACCGGATCTGTCTGCCTGACCGATGGCAGATGGAGAGAGTGTTTTGCATTTTGTTCGGTGCTGCAGATGGCACAAAAATGATAGGCTTTTAAGCAGTGAAAGTGCTCCTAAAGAGAGGGGGTTGATTCATTTCTAGAAATCAGTTCATTCCAGTTGTAAACGCTGTTAAAGTGCTTGGCTGCAATATCTTTGTGGTTGAAATGATGATTCAGCTAATGGATAGACAAGAGACAAGAGAGTGCCATATACTGTTGAGTATCTGGTGTACAGAATGAAACCGAAGCTGCATTTATTAGATTTTTCTGAAATTCTTTTTATATAATTTTTATAGAATCTTTTTACTGTCACTTACGCATAAATTCTGCTAAGTTGCTGATGATCTTTTTCTGTTGTGTAACTGCTGCTATAAGAAATGTTGATGTAGGTCAAGCACAGAGTACTGACAGATGCAACAGCTTTATTCATGCAAGTACTTATAGCAAAAACGTATGTTCTGTTCTGTATAACATGAGATGTGTTTTTAATAGATAGAGAATTAATGTAAACCAGTGCAATGTAAATGTAAACCAGTGCAAGCTTTGATTCATAGATAGATTTTCTTTTCACACTTTTAAAATTAAACTGTGTTATTGTTTTCTACATACCTTCTCTGTCCTCTGGTAGAATCTTCTAGCTTGTTTTCGGAGTGGTTCGGACAGTTTCACTGGAGATGCATGTGAAGTGAAAGTTGCGGCCCCCTCACACTCCCCTTCAGCCGAGGCTGAGAACATAAGGATCCGGGCCATGGCTCAACAGGTACTTGCACACCTCACGTCATTTACATTATACCAACTTATGCTGCTAGAACATGTTGGTACTGTGAGAAAATAGAGCAATAGGTGTAAAATGGATGGGTATCTGGCTTTGAAATCTCAAGACAAGCGCTTTATACATTAAAAATAGCTTCAAAGCAGCTTTATAGTAGAAGACAGAAAAACAGCATCAGTGTCCCAAGGTTCTTCAGTCAGCGATCAATCATTTCATTTATAAGTACAACTTGTGTATATATATGTATATTTGCATTGCTTTGACCTAAACCATTGGTTGATTATGTACACTGCCTGCACTTTATTGGTCAAACCTCTTTTTCAGGCATTACCTTCGGCAGCTATGAAAACAATAGCATAACAAAGCCAAAACCCTGCAGCTAGAATCCTGGCAAGGACATGTCTGGGAAAAAGAGGTCACCCTAATGTGATCAGCCCCCATTACCAAACATAAAACTCCAATTCGATCTAAATCAGACAATGTGAAGAGATGAGAGTATTCCTGTTTCCATTTCTTTTGCCATAAATTGCCATGGCAAGTTCAAGATATGAATAATCTGTTCTCAATTTAGCGTCTTTAATTTCTTGACATAAATTTGACTAGGTTTGGTGACTATTGCATGGATTCCTGGGAGTATTTAAAATTTCAATGTCTGTACTTTTCACAAAATCATGGATTTTCATCAAAATTCATGTGTTATCTTTTGCCAGGGCCTACATTCAGTGCTTTGGCACAAAAAAATGAAAATTAGAGCCACTACGGCAACTGAGAATATTGGGAATTATTAATATAGTAATAAACAGTGCTAAAAATAGTCACCACAATGACAGTGCAAAAAAAATGTTTCCTGATAAAAGACTTTTTCTTAAAGCCAAATGTTAAATTATTAATTGAGTACTGGAGTAGCTGGTGTTTTATAATTAAAGCAATTAATCATTCACATTAGACCGTGTGCTAAGGGAATTTCAGGAACTACAATCCCAAAGATATCATCATATTTTCAGGGTTGTGATGAGACCAAAGATTAAAATGTAATAATCTACCATTGGAAAAATGTAGTGGTTGACCACTAGACTGAACTATTGAGAGGAAGCGTATGTTGGTTATAGCTCGTGGTAAAAACACTGTAATGCACAGCCTCATGTGGTGTGGTGTATTGCTTTACTAAACGTCTGCTTGGATTTTTGCATGTATAATTGATTTTTGAATGTATTTTTTTTCTTCTTCCAGGTCTTCATGCTAGATACACAGTGCTCCCCTAAAACTCCGAGCAACAAGGAAGGTTTTGAGCACGCTCAGTCCTGTGTGCTGATTATTGAGCTTCCCGCCGATCAGCACTCCAATGGTCAAGCTCAGAAGAGGTGAGATGATGTTGAGATGAGATGAGATGAAACTCAGCCTGCTAATATGTATTATTTAAATAATACTTTATATATTATAATGTGGTACAGGGCCGTAGGAAAGTTAAGTGGTTGATCGTTATGGGTTTCAGTGACTGATTCATAAAATGCCATTTATCCGTAGACCTGATATTAAGAAACTACATTTTATAACCTGCAATATAAAATGTAAAGTAAAATAAAATAGCTAAATTAAGATTCAAATTTAAATGTTGTTTTAATTATAAAGTAACCTGTGCTTGTATGTTGTCTTATTCTCTTTTTCATGCTGTGCTTGACACAGAAAAATTGGGTAAGGCCACTGCAAACAGAATCTGCATGCCTTACTGTTCTTCAGTTTTAATGTAATATATTTTATACTTTTCAAGTGGCCTGTTACCTACAGAACCAGGTTGTACGCTGCATGGCACTGCATTTGTTTGTTTGATTTTGATTGCTTTTTTTTTTTATATAGTAGTTCAAAATGTGTAGAGCATGGAATAGAAAGTTCATATACTGTAGATGATCATATAAATGATCGGTCTCACATATATTCCTACTACTGCTGTTCCTGAACAAAGTGCTATCCGTAATGAATCTGTTTTAATCAAACTGAATGGATCAGAGTGCTGTTATATTCTCTGTTCTGTCACTGTGCAGGATTCCCTTCAGGACTCTAGTGGTAAGTTTACTGTCTCATCAAGTGCTCCTGCAGAACCTGTATGACATCCTCCTAGAGGAGTTTGTGAAAGCTTCTGGGAGCTCCGAGAGCAAAATCCCCACGGCAGTGTCGGAGCTGAAACCCGCAGGCTTTCTCCGCTACATCTCAATGCAGAACCTGGCCATCATCTTTGACCTGCTGCTGGACTCGTACCGCACAGCGCGGGAATTTGACACCCGTCCAGGACTCAAGTATCTCCTCATGAAGGTGTCAGGGGTGTGTGGAGCTGCTAACTTATACCGCCAGTCTGCCATGAGCTTCAATATCTACTTTCAGGTACATTTACAGTACACTTTTTCCTCGGATATAAATATATAAATGAAATCAGCACCCAAACAAACAATTTTTGTGAATTTTTGCTATTTGTCTGTTCTGTGTATGCGCTGAAAAAATGGTGTTTGTACATAGTCCTGGATGTGTAAATGGGGAAAAAAACAATGGATTGGACCATTCAGACCGAGCAACACAACACTCTTATAGCCAATCAGCAATAGGAGCCATTTACATTCATGATGGTGAAGAGAGAGAGTGAGCAAGTGGTAGATTTGTAGAAAGAGAGTTGGCTGAGACATGAGGAAAAGAACAGAGGAATATCACTGGAAGAAGAAGAAGAAGGGTTACAGTCAGCCAAGAGCTAGGACCCACGTCAATATTGGAAAAGTTTTCCAATATTGAACCAAGATATGGTGTTGTTGTAATGTTAGCTGTAGTAACAGGACTGATTGATCCATGCTTGTGTGAGCTGTCTGTGCCAGCTGTCAGTCGTTGCCTGTGTTGCATTGTGTATTTGATTTCTAATATCAGCAGTTTCTCAGATATCACTTACTGCACCTTCAAGGAATTAAATAATTAATTATATATTGTATAATAATTCCCAACGTATTACATGCTAACATCCTATTCAAAAAACTGTTCTTGACCTAACTTCAGTGTATTTTAAATGACACGCAAGGATCAGTCTATGCTGATATTTAAAACAACTTGGACAACAGCTTGTGTGACATTGATTTTATATAGCAGTTCAATAAACAATGAATTAAGACACACAATATTGCCAGTTTTGCCAATTAAAATACTTTTCTCTTGGTTAATGTTAATTCCTCATATACAGTACATTTTCAATAAATTTTCAACAATCATTAAGATTTTTTAAGGTTTTTAAAAGAAGTCACTTATGCTCACCAAGGCTGCATTTATTTGATCAAAAATACAGTAAAAGTGTAAAATATTAGTACAATTTAAAATGAACTGTTTTTTATTTAAATAAAATTCAGAATTTTTTAGCAAGTCAAGTCACCTTTATTTATATAGCGCTTTTAACAATACAGATTGTGTCAAAGCAACGGTACAGCATTAATTAGGAAAATAGTGTGTCAATAATGCAAAAAGACAATAGTAAACACTCAATTTTCAGTTAAAGGCAGTTCATCATTGATGCTAATGCACTTCGATTAATGCCAACAAAGTTTTCTAGTCTATTCAAAAGAATGTTGTGGTCAATAGTGTCGAACGCAGCGCTAAGATCCAGTAGCACTAATAGAGAGATACAACCACGATCAGGTGATAAGAGCAGGTCATTTGTAAGTCTAATGAGAGCGGTCTCAGTACTATGATACTGTCTAAATCCTGACTGGAAATCCTCACAGATACCATTTTTCTCTAAGAAGGAATATAATTGTGAGGATACTACCTTTTCTAGTATCTTGGACAGTAAAGGGAGATTCGAGATCGGTCTGTAATTAACTAGTTCTTTGGGGTCAAGTTGTGTTTTTTTGATGAGAGGCTTAATAACAGCTTTTAGGGAAGGTTTCAGGGACATATCCTAATGACATTGATGCCAGAATTGCAGCCAGAACTAAAGTTCTCAGTGTCATGTGATCCTTCAGAAATCATTCTAATATGTTGATTTGGTGGAAACTAGGGATGCACCGATACCGATACTGGTATCGGTATCGGGCCCGATACCGATACCAGTATCGGTATCGGTGCATCCCTAGTGGAAACATTTATGATCAATGCTGATAAGAAAGTTTGTGCTGCTGTATATTTTTGTGGAATAAATGCTGTTCTTTTGAGTTTTCTATTCATCAAAGAATCCTGAAAAAATGTCACGGTTTCCACAAAAATATCAGCAGCAAGTGTTTTCAACCTTCATAATAAGAAATGTTTGCTGCTGACATGCATAACTGTGGCCTGTATTTTGTAATTTGTTAAAGTAAGAATTTGTAAATGAAATTGAGTTACTTGCCATTTGCATTACGGATCGTCTCCATTTGCTTTCCCGTACGCTGTTCAGGCTTTGCTGTGTGCAATGCTGACAAACCAGGAGAACATCACTGTGGATCAAGTCAAGAAGATCCTGAGCGAGGAAGAGGAGGGCGGCTCTGACTCTTCACAGCAGTGCTCCTCCGAGGATGAAGATATCTTCGAGGAGATGGCCCAAGTGAGTCCCCCACGGGCACGCGAGAAGCGTCAGTGGCACGCTCGCATCCCGTCGCTGAGCACGCAGCCCGCCAGCAGCGTGGACTGGGCATGGCTGCTCAAACGTCTGCACAAACTCTGCATGGACTTGTGCAACAACTACATTCAGATGCACCTGGACCTGGAGAGTAGTGTGGGAGAGCAGCTCACCCACCGGGCCGACCCGCTCTTTTTCTTGCCCCTTTTTAATTCGGAGACCTCCACACCCTCTCCCGGGGGCCTGTCGGGCCACGGAACGCCCTCAGAGGACAGCTTCCGCCTGCACCTTGACGAGACGCCCTCAGAGGAGGTCCACAGCCCTGGTGGGTTGGGAGCAACCCTCCCCCAGCTGAGAGGAGACAGGAGGGACGGGGGCCGTAAGAAGGAATGGTGGGAGAGTGCGGGAAACAAGCTGTACACCATTGCCACCGACAAGACCATCACCAAGCTCATGATCGAGTACAAGAAACGCAAGCAGCAGCACAATCACACCACGTTTGCCAAAGATGTGAAGGCGGGAGAGAAGAGGGGCGAGACGGTGACCCTGCGTTGCCCGGACTCCCCAGGGCCCCAGAGGCCTCAGCAACTGGTAGAGCAGGGGCCCATGCGTCACTCCTTCAGTGCGGGGCCCGAGCTACTGCGGCAAGAGAAGAGACCTCGATCGGGATCCACAGCCAGTTCCCACAACATCTCGCTCAGAGACTCTGAGGCACAGATACAGGTAAGACGGGGCAGGAAACAAAGTACAACTACCAAAATCACGCGAACAAGCACCACTCACATCAGCTGTCAACATGTTAACGCAGGTGAATCATTTGAAAAACGTATTAATGCACTTACCAATGTTGGCATTAAAGGGGTCATGAACTGCCTTTGTTTTTTATTTTGTACTGTTCACTGAGGTCCACTTATAAAGTTATCAAGATTTTTGCATCAGAAAACATCATTTAGAAGTAATAGGCTATTTTCTGTCCTGTTTTTGACGCCCCTCATCAGAACGCTCTGTTTGAATAGGCGTGGCAGATTGTAGACTCGGAAGTAAACGCCCACTGCTATGATTGGCTAATTGATAGTTTTCATGTGACGTCACACCCTTATAGGAACGCCCACCTGGCGGACAAAACAAAGCTTTGCTCCACTGACTGCCAGTTATTTTTACGCAGTTTGCATTAAGTAGTAATGTAGTAAAACGCAGATATTAAAAGGCGAAATTCAGTTGACAAAGGTTCGCCGGCAGCCATATCATCCTGTAGCCCAAGACTGGTTACCCACTGAAGCTAAGCAGGGCTGAGACTGTTCAGTACCTGGATGGGAGACCTCCTGGGAAAACTAGGTTGCTGCTGGAAGAGGTGTTAGTGAGGCCAGCCGGG
>NW_015625574.1:1096689-1103351 GCF_001515625.1 Sinocyclocheilus rhinocerous
AATAAGCTGGTGTGTGGTGGGCGTTCTGGCGCACAATGGCTGCCGTCGCATCATCCAGGTGGATGCTGCACACTGGTGGTGGATGAGGAGATACCCCCTGACAATGTAAAGCGCTTTGAGTGCCTAGAAAAGCGCTATATAAATGTAATGAATTATTATTATTATTATTATTGAGTTCTGAAACTTACAGGACGTTTTTATAGTACAATGACCTCTTATATGCCAAAAGATCAAGGGAATTTTGGTTTCTTGGTTCATGACCCTTTTAAAGTCAGCATGAAACAGAAGTTACAATCGTTCTTGAACTTGAAATAATGAATGGCAGGAATGTTGGGTCATTGTCAGCTGGAGGGATTATTGTTGCACCCTCACATTGTTTGTTATTTATTGTCTTTGTTCACTAAAACAAAAACTGAAAATCTTTTTTGTTAACTAAAACAAAGCTAAAATAGAAATATTAGATGAAAGACTAACTGAAATAAAGTAAGTTGAAGTACCAAAATGACTAAAACAGCAATAATAAATTAAAGCTAAATAAAAATGTTTAGATAAAAATAAAAACTAAAAGACATGACTAAAGCACATAACAATTACAAAATCTTTCAAAAAACAACGATAGTATGTAAATCATTTTAAATTGAGCTGAATTGAACAAAAAAGAAAACACTTTGCAAGACAGTATTTAATCACAACAGAAGCACAACAAATCCTAACAATAAACCCAAAAGCCAAAAACACATGCATGGCACTGATGGAGTTCTCCCTCAGAAGGTCTAACTAACCTTCCATTTTGTGGGACTTTGTGGAATGTTATGTTGCTTGAATTTTGAATCTCTGCTATTTTATGCATTTCTTTGTGTGGAAAATAAAACATTTTTATATTGAAACAATATTACAAGCTACAAATGCATTATGACATGAAAAGAAATGAATATAGAGTCAAATGACAGAACTTTCAACAAATTAACCGTATTTTTTTGGAATTGCATAATTATTTTATGTGAACTTGTATTTGTCCATTTTTCTGTCCAGGCCTGGACCAACATGGTCCTTACGATCCTGAATCAGATCCAGGTCTTGTCGGATCCCACGTTCATTGCCCTGCAGCCAGCAGTTTTCCCCTGTATCAGTCAGCTGACCTGTCATGTGACTGACCTCAGAGTGCGGCAAGCAGTGCGTGAGTGGCTTGGACGAGTGGGTCGCGTTTATGACATCATCCTGTGATGGCTTGGCTCTTTCTTGATCCCCAATGGCCTTTTCCATGGAGCTCTTTTCCTTGTGCTTTACTGTTTGCCTCGGCATACGCTCATAATTCTGTGATGCTGTTACCTGCTTAACTTTGCTAACTTTTATATTGTAGTGCACAGTGGTCTGTGTAATACAAATCCCTTTTGTGAATGTTCTTCGATATTCATGCTATTATATTCAGAATCTATATTTTTATTTCTTAATTTCTCTGAAAGTTTATTGGCTTCAAACGTACATGTGCCATGTATAGGATTATGTTGTTTTTCAGGGTGTTTTCTCTCATCTAGCCGTTTAAAACTTCAACTTTAAAGTCCCCTGAACATTTCAACTAGTTAAAATCATTGCACAATGAAATGTGGAACTTAATGCACCTTTGTTAATGCATTGATTAATCATATATCTAAAGCACGAACCTATGCTTTGCTAATGCAATTTTATGTTGCTACAGTAGTATTACCACAATGTATTTCCAAAATATACAATGCTTTAAAACATCTAACTCAGAAGATTTCAAACAGCTTTTTTACACATATTTTACTCAGAACAAAACACTGTAAAACTCCACATCCTTTTGTAGACTCTCCTGATATCAGATCATAGAGTATTAGGCCTTGTTAAGAATCAGTAGGCCAGATGTTTTTGTCTGTAAATGTGGAAGCATTGAAGTCAAGTTCAACTTTCACAAGAAAGCTGATACCCAAACACTGTAATGCAATTTTATGTTGCTACAGTAGTATTACCACAATGCATTTCCAAAATATACAATGCTTTAAAACATCTAAATCAAGATTTCAAACAGCTTTTTTCCACATATTTTACTCAGAACAAAACACTGTAAAACTCCACATCCTTTTGTAGACTCTCCTGATATCAGATCATAGAGTATTAGGCCTTGTTAAAAATCAGTAGGCCAGATGTTTTTGTCTGTAAATGTGGAAGCATTGAAGTCAAGTTCAACTTTCACAAGAAAGCTGATACCCAATCACTGCACTAGCTCTCAGAATGCCCATAAACCTCATTCTGTTTAATCCTGTCAGCCATAGATTCCACTACCCACAATCCAATGGGAGTCTGTGGTTTAAAACTGGCCACATAACACTACATCTGACTAAACTTGAAGAAACTTTTAAGTTGAGTGGCCAGAAATATAATATACAGTAGTATACTTTTCATAGCTGCACCATTTGTCTTAAAAGTATAAAAGCAGGAGGTTACTGAACTCATTGAAGCTATTATACATTTGAAATTTAGGTACATTTTTAACTGGAGACTATTTACAATCGGTATTTATTAAAATTGGATTAAATTCCACTTTTGGAGGCATACAGTTATATCGCTTTATTCCAAATACATTTGATTTCTTGATCTAGAACTGCAGTTGCTTGAATAATATTTTTCTGTCCTCAGTCATCTGCATGTATTATGTATATGTTGATTTTGTGTGCGTGAAAAAGGATGTATTTTATTTATTTTGTGATGCCTACAGTTTTTTTGTTGTGAGAAATCTGCTCAACACATATGACAAGCTACAAAGAAACAGTTTGTATCGAATTCATATACTTATTTCAAAAAAATCTACCGTGCTGTACATCATGTGCAATGGGAGTTATAGAAAATTGGTAACGATATATAGATATTCTTTACATATATTCAGTGCACACAGCCTGTTACATAATCATAGTCAGAATGTATAATCCTTAGCTCCATTGTCTCATATTCTGTTGTGTTTATGGCAACTGCTTTGCATAACCAACAGGGAGAGATTAAAAAGGAATGTTTAAAGGGACCAAAGACAAATTTATATTCGATATCAGTGTTCTGAAAAACTTCAAAAAAAATCTACCGTGTTGTACATCATGTGCAATGGGAGTTATTGAAAATTGGTAACGATATATAGATATTCTTTACATATATTCAGTGCACACAGCCTGTTGCATAATCATAGTCAGAATGTATAATCCTTAGCTCCATTGTCTCATATTCTGTTGTGTTTATGGCAACTGCTTTGCATAACCAACAGGGAGAGATTAAAAAGGAATGTTTAAAGGGACCAAAGACAAATTTATATTCGATATCAGTGTTCTGAAAAAACTATTCTGTACTACATTTTTAGCAAATCAAACGTGTGTTGTTGTTGTTTTATAGTTAAAAGCCTGATTTGTCCAGAGTAGGAAAGGAATTCATTTTTTTTTCATTCTCCCGGTATTACAACAAACTGAGGTGTAGTCTACATTTGTCCACTTTGTGTTGAGTAGTGGACAGCACAAAGTTCTGATTGAAATCAGATTGTGAAAATGTTTAGACAATATTTTGTATAACAATATATGTGAATCTAAACTTGCAGCACTCTGTCTAAATCCACAGGAAAACTCTATGGATTATGTTGTGCGGAATTAAGCTAAAGCTACAAATGCAAGCTATAACAGATTTCCATGGAATACTCAAAACATGTCTTAAATTCAGCTCTGCTAACATGTTCAATTCATAATGCCACTCCATTTTACAGTACACCTACTTTAATAATCCCATAATGTGCCATGCATATATTCTTTTAAGTATTATTGCAAGAATAATACTTGTGTGATTTGTACTGGAGCGAGTGCGCTCAGAATGTACCAGTACTTACTTTGCTGCGTGCTGTTTATTATCAAACTTTCAGTCAGTTGCAGTACATGTGCATTACGCTGAATGTGTTCTGAAGTGTTTGTTAGATCATTTATGTTGTACGTGTTGAAGAATAAATAAGCAGAGTTACCAGCTGTGTGTGTGTGTGTTAGTTTTTACTGGAGTGAACCTGTTTGCTTTTCTTTTGATAGGATTCTTCATTTATCTTGTCACTAATTTTTGAAATCCCTCTTGCTTTTGATTGGAGATATGGATTTTTCAGTTATCAAGCAGATGTTGATATAATGCTGATATGTCATTAAAAAACACAAACTTATATGGCCCCCAAAAGTAGACACTTTAAGAATTGTATTAATGTAACTGTATTAGATTATAAAATATCAAACCAATTTTGTCTTTATTAAAACAATATATTTGTCTTAATTTTGAACAATGTCTATTCTATACAATTTATATTCTCTTGTTAGCTGCTTCTAAGACTTTTGGCCAATTTTGGACCATCCCTCCCCACATATCTGTTTCTGTTTATGAATATTTGTTGGTTGTCTTGATAGCACAGCTCTCTTTATGTTATGCCTCAGCATCTCCACTGGCTCAAGGTCAGGAGGACTTAGTAAAACACATACTGTTTGTTATTCTTTCAACCGTTCTTTAGTCAGTATTACTTGTGTGATTTGGGTCCTTGTGTTGTTGCATCATCCAGCCTCTCTAGAAACTAGTAGTTTGGTTTGTGTTGTCCTTGCACGGACACCATTCTTGTTCAATGTTTTTCTGAAAGTGGGCACATGAACAAAGAATTTCAGTTTGTAGAGCTTTCTGGAGGTTATTTGCAGTTATACTTGGGATTTCAGGATTGCCCATTGTTTTCTTTTTTTGACGAATGTCATGTCTTTAAGCAACTTTTTGTCACGTTTTCCAGCTGTACTGCATTTTTGAGCTATAATGAGACTTGAGGCATGGTTCACACTAACCAGTCTTTCTTGAGAAGAACAGATTTCTCAATAGCCAATCTTTGTGTGCCTTTATTCAAAGGACAGGGCTTCTGTGCGACCCACACTTCCAATATCATTTCCTTAATTGGCTCCAATTAGCTTTTAATGAAGTCGTAACACAGATGTTCACTTACTTGTTCCAGCCTGCCCTGTCAATGATCACTCAGTCAGATTGTATTTGTCTATAATTGTGACAAATTAAGATCATAAACTCTTGCTGCTCTATATATCAGCCCATCTCCATAGCAAGTGGGCGTAAGGCTTTATATGACCTTATACGGCTCAAGTTTTTTGGTTTATTCATTGAAACAAATTTTTTTTAAATAGCTCAGCAGCTAGCATAAGTTAGGCCTGTTTCCAAAGCAGGAATGGACGCAGATAACCTCACAGCTGTGCAATGTAGGCCATTTGTGTTAAGACTCTGGGCTTCGGCTGTCAGTTCCCATTGATTGGACGCTCTGGCACAAACTCTTGATCCCTGCTTGTGTCAAACTGTTTCTACTTCATATGACGGCCACAGGATAAGCCATTAAAGCTAGATGTGAGCTGCAGTTTCTGATCAGCACTCTCTTACAGAGTAAACATGCGTGTGCTTATGGATAGCAGCTGGATTCAGTTCAGCCCTGCGGGACGGGGCTCAGACGACTGGGGCACAGGCGCATCAACACCTCCTTCAACTGAGGACCATCTTAAGGTAAAACACTTTAGTTTGCTTATGGACTAAGAGGTATAAGGTTTGGGTACTAAAGTACTACCAACCCTTGAAACCACAGGCCACTTAATCACAGTGAGATGCATCCTTGCACCATCATCTCATCACAGTTAACATCTTCATACACATTCCACATTTCATTGAATTCATGTAACAATTCTTCTAGTGTACTGGGAGAAGGAAGCAGCACGCTGGTCTACCAGTCATACTGTAGATCAAGCTCAATCCTAAATCAACGTTTTGATATTACAAGAGAAAGGATGTTTTCCCTGGTGAGTTTGACAACTGTGTTTCAGACAAACTGCATGACACTCAGATTAAGTGCTAAACCTCAAGTAACATCTGTTTTTGGTTCTTTTGTCTGTTCTCCAAAATGTACAGTTTTTGTTTTAAAATAATTTTAAGAATAATATTTTTAGCAAAGATCTATGTGATAATCTCAGCACGATCACACCACAAGGACAGGAAAATTGTATCATCATAAATGTAATTTTGATAAGTTTAAGAGATGTTATGAAAAACTCCAATCTGTGTGGGTACAAAATACCCTGAAAGGATTTGAGAAGGTTTTTCATGTTCCCATGTAACATAGTTGACTGGACACATTGTTAACAATTGTACACAATAATTAGCACACAAACGTCTCCCCTGACACATTGTTTTTTGTCATAATTTAATTTATCTAATACCAGTGAGATATATTACTACCAGTCAAACGTTTTTGAACAGTAACATTTTTTTATGTTTTTTTAAAGAATTCTCTTCTGCTCACCAAGCCTGCATTTATTTGATCCGAAATACAGTAAAAGCAGCGATATTGTGAAATATTTGTACTATTTAAAATAAGTGCTTTCTATTTGAATATATTTTAAAATGTACTTTATTCCTGTGATCAAAGCTACATTTTCTGGATCGTTACTCCAGTCTTCAGTGTCACATGATCTTCAGAAATCATGCTGATTTGCTGTTCAAGAAACATTTATTATCATTATTACTATCTATATTCAAAACAGTTGAGTAAATTTTTTTCAGGATTCTTTGATGAATAGAAAGATCCAAAGATCAGCATTTATCTGAAATAAAAA
>NW_015625574.1:1103383-1103524 GCF_001515625.1 Sinocyclocheilus rhinocerous
CTTTTAATTGTGATGATTTTGGCTCACATTTAACAAAAACCCACCAATTCACTATCTCACAACCAATTCACAAATTAGAATACTTCATAAGACCAATAAAAAAAACATTTTTAGTGAATTGTTGGCCTTCTTGGCCTTCTG
>NW_015625574.1:1105517-1139445 GCF_001515625.1 Sinocyclocheilus rhinocerous
TAAATGTTTTTTGAGCAGCAAATCAGCATATTAGAATGATTTCTGAAGGATCATGTGACACTGAAGACTGGAGTAATGATGCTAAAATTTCAGCTTTGAAATCACAGGAATAAATTACATTTTAAAATATTTTCAAATAGAAAAGTTATTTTAAATAGTAAAAATATTTCAAAATGTTACTGTATTTGCTGTACTTTGGATGAAATAAATGTAGGCTTGGTGAGAAGAAACTTCAGAAAGAAATATATATATATATTGGAGAGCCCTGAGGTAAGGCTCAAATTTCAAAGTAATCAAATCTAAAGACTAAGGCAATACAGACATGTCTGAAAACCAAACCATAGACGAGCCATACAGGGGAATATACTGTAAATACCCAGGAACATACGGGATTAATCAATCATCCAGTGAGTACCTGTGGGAACAAATGAAACCGCGGCTAAACACAGCGAAGTCAATTATTCTGCTCACTCCATGGCTACCTCAAGGCATTGTTCAATGTCAAGTTTTTAGTCCTTGAAATGTTCTTGTGTGTAAAACTAATTTCAAAAGCAGTGATGTATTTTTTGTAGACCAACTTAGATGTTAGCAGCACACTGATGCCCTTGACAAAAACCCAATAGTTTTTTTCCCATTGGCTTTTGTATTATTGAAATACCACTAGAAAGTTTATGATTCTTACACGTTTTGCTTATCATGACAGTCTTCACAAATTAACTCATTTGCTCATTTCTCATGCTCATATATATATATATATATATATATATATATATATATATATACACACACAATATATGTCATCTGTGCAGTACTTTAGGTAATAAAAATCTTAGTATTTTAAACATTTTTTAACTAGATTGTAAAATATCTGATAATTAGATTATCCTATTTATGTAAGCAAATGTATTTTGTGTTTTAAATTTTATAATGATCTTGTCGATTGCTAAGTCATCTGGGCTATGTGGGCCGTTTTACAAATTCATCCGTTTCTCACAAAATATATGAAAGTGGCCGGTGAACAGAGAGAGGAATATAGTATGTTTATAGTTACCTACATAATGTGTTCGATCATGTGATTAAAATTCTTCAAATTATGTTTGTTCATGTTTAGTATTTTACTGTATTGCCCATAGTGTTGTGTATTTAAATGTTTAAAACAGGGGTGCCCAAACTCGGTCCTGGAGGGCCGGTGTCCTGCAGAGTTTAGCTCCAGCTTGCCTCAACACACCTGCCTGGAAGTTTCTAGTATGCCTAGTAAGAGCTTGATTAGCTGCTTCAGGGGTGTTTGATTAGGGTTGGAGCTAAACTCTGCAGGACACCGGCCCTCCAGGACCGAGTTTGGGCACCCCTGGTTTAAAACATAAAATAAACACCATGTGGTTGAAAATACTGAACAGTTGCAATATATGACAAACGTTCACTGAACAAGTCCCTCTCTGGCACAACTGCCAGCCAAAGAATGAAAGAATGGCTGCATCTAAAACCGCATACTTCCCTACTCTATAATAGGTAAGAAACAGTATGTGAAATGAGTAGTATGTCTGAATTCACAGCATTCATAAAACAGTATGCAAAAAGTTCCCGGATGACCTACTACTTCCGGTGAGATTCTGAAGTATGCATCTGATTAAAACTTTACTATCCCATAAGACCTACTACATAGACAGAACATAAATTTTTAACGGTTGCAAAGTAATTACTTGCTCAAAACAAGTACCTGCTCAAAGCATATGCGATTTTGGACCCAGCCTGTGTCTTCTTCTTCCTTTTTACTAAAATGCTTAAATCGACATGAATTGCGATAGTCTTTTCTTCTCTGTTGTGATGTACATCCAAGTGAAACAGCTTTGCAAAGAAGAAAAATGAAGGGCAGGCCATCAGTAATTGTTTGGATATTTGTCGTTTGCTAGGAAGTTATTTTGATGAAGGATTATGAGGGCACAATCAATAAATCATTTATATAAACATTGCATTAATCTATTAAAAATTTGAATTGTCAGTTTTGATTGCATGGTGACTTTAAGGAACAGACCTTGTGATCATCATGTAATTTCTTAAGTTTCTATTCGGATGTGTTGTCAGGGCTACTGGAACGAGCTGGCTTCAAACAAGGTCGAAGAGAGACCGGAGGCTACGCTGTATGTTGTCATAGTAACGGGCTCCCTGCTCGTCCTCGCTGGATTTGCCTTCTTTGTTTTCAAAAGATGTTTCAGGGCGAAGGAGAACACAGCCAAAGTCATAACTCTGGATTTTGACGACGCTGATGGCACTGCTGAATTTCTGTCCACTTTGGAGGAAGGAGATGGCACTGAAGATGGGAATGATGGGGTTTTTCTGACGGTTTATCTGCCGGCTCCATACGAGAAAACCCTCACAAAGATAGCCCGTGCTGCAAGCACCTCCAGCTCACATAATGATGTGGAGATTGTGCAATTACACACAGAGACCTCCACTGATCAAGAGTGAGGATTCATGCCCTCCAATGTAAAATGTGTATTACTGATCCACATAACGTATCAACACTAACAAAAAGTACTGTACATGATACTACGGTAGTAGCACAATTGTTTTCATTGAAGAACACAGTGTAGTGCATGAATATGGCTATCATTCATATCATCTAATACCATCACTGTACCAGGGTACCAGCACACCAGTGTTTGTAAGGGAATTTGTTTTTTAATCTCTATAATCTATGAAACTGTAAAAATGTAAAAAAAAAGTCATGAAATGGCTACAAAATGATTCACATTTTTATTAAATTTAGTTTTGAATTCTAGTAGTATTATATATAATAAAGTGTGTATACACATAGAAAATACAATATAGTCTTGTTTGTCCTACGTGTTAAATGCTTTTAATGGTTATGCAACATTTTTACAGTTGCGCACTGCTTATATCTCATTAGTTTTCTTTATGGTAACACAATTTTAATGTATGTTTCCATCAGGAATGGAGCTTTTTTCCCCCCAAAAGTGCAAGTTAGTAGTTAGCAGTGATAGTTAAAGGGGTGGTTGACTGCGATTTCACTTTTTTAACATTAGTTAGTGTGTAATGTTGCTGTTTGAGCATTAACTATATCTGCAAAGTTGTGGCGCTGAAAGTTCATTGCAAACTAAGATATCGCCTTTTAAAATTCTGGCAGTTTAATGCCTACAAAAACGGCTCGTAGGGACTACGAGTTACTTCACGGGTTTGTGACATCATAAACCCAGACAAACCCCGCCCCCGGGAACATGTAACAAAGGGGGCGGGGCCATGCGGCGCTGCTTTAGAGAAGAGGAAGAAAACTAGGGGTGCACGTAAAAATCTGTTCATATATGAATCGCGATTCTGTCTCCTAACGATTCTAATGGATTCAAAAGTTTCAAAATCAATGTCTCTTCACAAGCTCTGCATTTCTTTCTCTCTCCCTTATCTCTCATTCAGATCATCAGCTCAGCTCAAACAATGAACTGTTCCATTTATACACTCATTTTCACATAGCTATGAGAAACGTTATACATGACGTTATACATGGCGTGCGGTTGCCATACTGTATTAAAACTTTAATCAGGATAAAACCGTATATTAAAAGCTAACAGAAGCAGTAGCATTTACAAATAACCATTAAGAGCCATGCTTGCACAGGTTCTGCGCGATCATCTTCACTAATATCCTTTGCGTCTCAATCGGGCTCAAATTGATGAGCGATATTAACGATGCCGTTGTTTACAATACAACCGGAGCACATGCCGCTGAGGTGAGGGGCGGGACGTTTAGACGCACACTAGAGGCAGTTTAGCCAATCACAACACACTGGGCTAGCTAACCAATCAGAGCCCATCCCGTATTTCTGAGGGAGGGGCTTCATAAAAGCAGGAAATGATCAGCGCGTTTATAGGAGAAGGGACAGAGCCGTGTGGAATAAAGGTAAATTATGTGAAAAATAATGCTTTTTTAAAAATTTTTAAACGAAGCATTAACACGTTAGACTGCACCCCATAAACACAATCAAGCCTAGAAAAAAAACAGTCAACCACCCCTTTAATATCAGCAAATATGCCACATCATGTGTTTTGTTTTATTATTAAATTCACCTGCAAGCAAAGTGAAATAAAATTTGAATTACATGTTGTTGATGTCTAATGCTTATGAGTGTTTGTATAGTGATTCTCTGAACAAGAGGGGATAAATTCCTTTATCTTTGTATATCATATTATAGGCGTTACTTGGTTAAAAAGAACACATCATCATTTTTTTAACCACATGTAAAATTTCAACTTTGAAGCTGTTTTGATGACAGAAGGTAAATGTAAATTTGCCAGGTCAAACTGTGGGGTCCTGACCATGTGAGCAGAGGAAGACAAGACCGTTCACAATTCATCATGCAGATAGATTGGTATGTAAGTCAATGGGTAAATTTCATATTTATTGAATTTTTTTTTTTAGATTTTCTTAAAGCTACTTTTAAAAGGGTTTTTACAGGGTTACCTTCGCTGTACCAAGTGTTGTAGGTGTATATCGGAGAGCAACTGATATTCCAAAAGTTCCTGGTTACTGTTGTACACTTAAGCAAACTCATATTTCTTGAAAAAAGAACTGTCTGTAATTAGTGTATAGACAGACACTCTAAATAAAAAGCACATACTAAGAAATCAAGTATGAAGAAGTGAAGAAACGATGCAGACTGGCCCCCTAAAATTATTTGGATTAATTTTTTGAAAACTATTGTTTTGCAGTGACTTTGAACCAGATATCAAGGTATCAAAGTGACTTTTAATGAAGTTACAGGTATGATGTCAGTTGCCCTCAAGTTCATTTGATCAACTACCAGAAAATGTCACACTACTTTTTCTTCTTTTTGAATACAAATATCTATTTAGTAATTTGTACCAAACAAACTTTGTAAATTCTTAGCTTGTAAAGTATGATTATGCTACCGTATATTTCTTTAAATACTTCTCATATTTTCATAATGCAGTCTTTTGTAGGCTCAAACAAAACCTTTTCAAGTGGCCCCTAACCAAAACTTGCTTCAGTACCTCCTAGGCTAGGGTGAACATCTTGAAATCACGGGTGCGATGATTTTAATATAAATTCCTGTAGCACACGTAAAGCGACATGTTTAAACACTGGAACTGAATGACACCATTGAAACACATGCTAACAAAGCAGGAAAAAGGATATCGATGTTATTCGGTGCTCTTTTTAATTTGTATTTTAACCTAACAGTTTTTTTTCAAAACTTTACACACAAATCCAAGAATTGCACACACAAAATGCTTCACATCTCTTGCAAAATGAAGCACTGCATTTAAAATACCAGAAACACATCTCAAAATAATATTTTGTATACATCATATACACACAGTTATTCAAAACCTAAAGCTCATGTACATTTCTGTACAAGATTGAAAGTCATTGGCAGAGAGATGTTGAAAAATTCACGGTAAACACAACAGCAAGATTGAAACCAAACTGTAAGCATTTGTGGTTGTGAATACAGTATTACACAGTACAAATGAAGAGAAATACATCAACCAAGTATAGTTGTGTAGATGTGTATTTATAGGCCTGTTCTAAAGCCATGATTGGTTGATGTTCAGTGAAGCACATGCGAGACGCTGATGAATTAGTGTGCCATTTTGATTGGTTGTGTTTAAAAAAAAAAAGGAAATCAAGATACTTCCTGGTAGATTTTTGTGTTACATAGAGAATTGTGTGTTGTCTTGCAAAAAAGTGTTCTATGAAATTGAAAACTGAGTTAAAGGCTGAGAATTAGTGTATGGTTTTGCAGATTTGGTGTGTGCTTCTGGTGTTTGAGTGTCAGGTTTCAGAAATTGTGTGACAAGTAAAGTTTTTTTTGTGTAAGCAGCTGGAAAAAAAAAAAAAAACCCTGTAAGATTAGAGCTCAGGAAAAAATACTTTTCAATGTCAACAAGTACTGCTGTACATTCCTCCTACAGCATATTCACAAGATCAAATTTAAAATGCATCTGCTTTATTTTTAAAAATGTAATTTTATTACAAACATTCAATACAATACATAATTATACAATAAATAAATCATCATTCTCATTAAAGGCATTAATATGGTCTCAGACAAGCAACTTTTACTGATCCCCGCTCTTCTTCTGTGTGGGGTCTAAATTTGTGCCTTCATAAATGACTTTATTTTTTATGCCATCCTGAATCATTCTCTGCTGAACACGCAGCTTGGCATTATTATATCTGCAGTAAAACCTGTATAAAAAAGCATGAGATAATATGTCAGATTATCATAAAATCTGTCAAGAACGTTTATTGCATTTTTTATAATTTTTAAATGATTTCCATGACAATTAATCATAATTTCCCCCATTCTATTATTAATAAATCATGGTAGTATTTGTTGTGCTGTGTTTTATTTTCACTGATTTAAAAAAATATATATTATACTTCATACCGTAAATTAAAAAACTCTTCTGTTAAATTACAGTATTGAGAATATAATTACCGTATTGACCCAAATATAAGACAATGTTTTTTTCTTGGAAATACATCTGAAAAATCATCTGTCCTCTTATATTCAGGGTCTAGACTTTGACATGTCAATAATACATCCACAACAATAGGTGGCGCCAAATACGCATAAAACGAGTGTGCCATGAAATACATAATGTAATGAGTGTTTTAAAGATCGCGAGTAAAAACAAAAGAAAAATAAAAGCTTACAGATGACAGCAGCAGCATGTGAGAGCATGTCACACTGTTTTTGAAGCACATACCATGAGCCCAGTGTTGTAAGCATGAATCCTGCGACACCCACATCAAACGACCTCTTTACTCTACCTGTGAATGATAAGATGACAGCAGAAAAAACTCTTACACTAAAGAAATATGTGACACATGATCATACAAGTCGTCAATTCAATCACTCACTTACTTGTTGCCAAAAAGTGCACTAATCCTGCCACCAGTGAACCACCTGCACCATGTAGAATAGATTCTCGAGCACAAGGCGTATTCTGGATATCATGGATACCCATGACCTTCATGCCCTGTGTGTGTAAAGATGGAATTAATGTCTGAACTTGTTCATTCATTTTAATAAAAAGTTCACTGATTACAAAACCTGTAATGTGTATCATTACCACTTACTAACTACACTGATTTAAATCTCAAAGGACAATTTGGGGTTCATTGAATAAATGTACATAACATTAACATGACATCCTGAAATGAAATCAGTACTTACACTTAACAGCATGCTCATGCGAGTATCTGCAGTAACAATAATGGAGCTTATAACCATTATAACGAAGTACTGTGGCAGTACCATGTTACGGTGTTAGATTACGAAAATTAACCATGGTTTTATAATAGTAAAATTGTAGTAACCATGTTTTTTTTTGGCGTATTGACTACCATTTGTATAACCACAGTTTTACTACAAATACCATGGTTTAACTATGGTTAGTGTTGCAAAACCATAGTTAATTTGTGGTCACCATGGTTTAACTATAGTAACCGTGTTTTTTTTGTAGTAAAACCATGGTTAATTTTCGTAAGGGTAATACCATGGTACGATGTGAAACATGGTAATACCATAGTACATTTTTTTTGCTATAAAATCAGATGAAAACAACTATAATAATGTAACATGATATCTCTTAATGTCTTGTATCCATTAGGTAACAATAATTGTGGTCAGCGCATTACATGACCTTCTCTTATGAACTTTACCCCAGCGTGATATCTGACTAAAATTCTTGAATAAAATAACACCCACCGGGCTCTTACCGCCCTCCTCGGTCATTTTCGAGATTACTTTTCAACACAATCATGCAAACAAGTTTGTTCGTGGTGACATTTTAACCCTATACGTTCTTTGGTGCGCCGATATATTCTTCCTGGTGGCACGCATTAGCGGAGGATTGCTGGTTCCGGGACCCAGAAGTGTAACGTTAGCAGCTAAATCGGCAAAAATAAAATAGGCCTGCTAGTGTTAAAATTAGATAAATTTACGCACGTTTGGCATATGTCATGGCACTAAAATAATATGGTCAAATTTTTGATAGGTTTAGCTTTTAGGTTTTGATTCTGGGTAAATGCATGCTTCATCTGTTTTAAATGTTGTCAAGAGTCAGTTTATAGCAGTGTTATTTAGTGGATTAGTAATTATAGTGAACTAAAACTGAAACTAAGACGAAATAAATAAACAAACGTTAACTGATATAATAATACTTATTATTATTATTGTTAATTATTATTACTATTACTATTATTATTATTATTGGTAGTAGTAGTAGTAGTATACTATATTTCAGCTAGTTGCCAAGGCAACAATTGTCTTTTTAAGGTTAACTTAATGTACTAAAATAACTACAACTAAAACTGAAATAAAATTATATATAATATCTGTGTGTGTGTGTGTGTATATATATATATATATAAATGAAAAATATTATAAACTATATATTTACACTATAATAGTATCTTAATGATAGTAAAATGACACTGTTTTATAGGAGTCATACCTTGAGGACTTTTTTCCTAATCATTGGAGATAATACTACAGTACCGAGAGAACACAATATCACCTTGTTAAAAACTGCTATATGATGTTAAACAAAGTAGTGTTTCGGTGTTCACTGCCTTGCAGACACTAATGAACTCACTCGCAGTGAAACCTGAGAGCGTTAGACCTTGATTATTTCCTGACGCTGTACATGTGTTTAACACAGAGGCCATGGAGTCTAATCTGATTTCATGCAGATGATCTTAGATCAGATAATCTACTGTATATAATATATGTGCACTGAATGAACAGCAGGTGTCTTTTATCTGTTCATTCTGACCTGATGAATTTAGAGACTTGTTACGTGAGAATGGAAACACATAATCCTCTTGAGATCAGTGTGATTAATTTAAGGTCAGATTTTAGTTTAATTGTTGGTTTCACTGCACTATATAAATCTACCCAGATGCCGTGTGACTGAACACATAGAGCCACTTTTAACAGCCTGCTGAGCAATGGGGACACCTGTCAAGTAAGTCTAATACATATTTAATGCGGTAATATTGTTCACATTTTTTTTTTTTTGCTTTTGCTTTTCGCTGTTTCAACGGGGCTTCACAGAAAATTAAATTGCTCTCCTTTCTTTCCATCTACAGGATTTTAGTTGTTCGAAACCACATCCTCCTTCTCTTATTCTCTGTAGTTGTCCTACTAGCTGCTCAACGCTCTTTTCTTCCACCCTGTGAGCCAGTTAATGAGACTGTAGCTGTGGAAAAGGAGGGCTGTCCAAAATGTCTGGTGTTTCAGACCACTATCTGCAGTGGCCACTGCCTGACAAAGGTGCTTACTTTCTTTTTTTTACCTGTTCATTTGCATGGAAACATTTTTCAGCAACATTCATTTGAATTCATATTAATGTACAAGCATCATTATTTCCAGTGGTGGTGACAGTGTATTATCTTGCATTTCTAGGAGCCTGTATACAAGAGCCCGTTTTCCACTGTCTACCAACACGTGTGCACTTACCGGGACGTGCGCTACGAGACCGTCCGCTTGCCAGACTGTCCTCCAGGGGTGGACCCACATATCACCTACCCTGTGGCTCTCAGCTGCGACTGCAGCCTGTGCACCATGGACACGTCCGACTGCACGATTGAAAGCCTGCAGCCTGACTTTTGCATGTCTCAGAGAGAGGATTTCCTTGTTTACTAGCCCCCTTTGGCCCCAAGACTACTATCCTGTGTTTAGCACATCAAACCAAAGTGTACACCAACTGATAAACTCTCACTCGAAATCAGATAAATGTTGTGTAGATGTATATCAATAAATACATACTTCTTAAATTCATTTTCTACGCTAAAGCCGAACACGTTTTATTCTAGGTGATGTAAAAGGGCAGTTGGCGTGGATATTGAGCTGAAGATAAATGTTGTAAGTGATCATTAGAAAATCATAAGCCAGTCACCAGAAAGAAAAACGACAAGAGTTGAATTGATACAAATGTACAGATGCCAAATGAAAATCAATTGAACTCTGCATATTCAGAGAAGCTTGTTAATTAAATTGCAAAACTTTGATTATGGTTTTCATCCATCACCATGATGAATTCAAATAACACTGCGCCACTTTTTGAAATATAAAATAAAAGACAAAATAAATAAAATAAAAACATACAAATGAAAGGTTCATGCATTCTGCAGGCAAACGTTATTGTTCTCTTTTGAAGGTCATTCAGAGGAAAACATGCATTCTGACTTAATAAAATATTTTGCAAGCAATTTAATACTGTATGTTAGGGTACACCAATATCATTATAGTAATGTAATGTAAATGAATCAAACATTAGATCTTGTAGTGATTTTTCAAAGCTCAAAGTATAAGATGAAGCATGAAAGACTTGTGGACTGCTGCAATTATGTTTTCTAGCCAGAAGATGGCAGGAAAGATCAATACTGAGAATATACAGTAAGTAGAAAAATTTGCCAAATCACACTGATTATGCTGTTACTTAGATAGATTAATTGGTTTACCTTGAGGAAATATTATGCTCTTCCATAAAATCGTAATACATTAATGATGTTAATTTCATAATGATGGCATGACAGCACGTTAAAGCTATGGAAGCATTTTTCCATGAGCAGTGACAATGGCTCAGTTTCAAAACATACTGAGCTTTCTTCTAAGGAGTGACTGATTTGGATCTCTTATGTACAAATAGTGCTCATCGTGTGCAGCACATGAGAGAAGAGTGTTTGGTGTTAGTGTGTTGCTAAGCTAACATGATAAAAAAAATATAAAAACAGCATACACAATACAAGTAAAATGAAAATAGGTTAAATAGCAAGTATTAAATTAAACTGAACAATTGTTATTGATAAACTTGACTCTGTGTTAGACGTTGGATATAAGAAAGCGTCTTTTTGCCTCTGAGGTTTTAGGATAGAGCTTGCAGCCAGAATGTTTCTGAAAATGCTTTTCTATGATTAATAGGAATCACTCTGCACTGCTGTTATGTAGCTGGCAGGCCTGTCAGACTTTCACAGGTAGCTGTGGTTTACATATATAAGAATGAAAAGAACTGCAGCGTTGACAAGCTGACCTTTAGCAGAGCGTATAATGCACTGACGGTGAATGTAGTACCTGTTAATTACGCCTGTGGTCCCATTATTTCTTTACAAATGTGCTTTTAATGAATATGGGAAATTAGTTTAATATTTTAAAAAATGGTTTCTGTATTATTCACTAATCATTACTCAGGGGCAGAACCTTTATTATTCCGTTTCTCTCCGTCTCAGAAAGAAATTCTTCCTGCAGACTGCAGATCTGCATATCCTATTCCCAACACATGCTTGCACAAAACAATATCCCACGAGCCAATACCATCTTTGAATTTCTCTGAAGCGGTAACTTTTACTTCAATATCCATGCACATACAAGCCTGCTGCTTCCCGGAGTCATAAATCATTTCTAAACTTGATTTAAAGGAGTTCAGCATCTTCATGTCATTTGATCCCTGTATTATTTACAGTATTTTTTGAATCTCAAAATGAGACGTCAGAATGTCTGTGCTCAGAAAAACAAGGAAAGTGCATAGCATTAGATGCCAAATGTGACCCTGGACCACAAAACCAGTCATAAGGGTCAATTTTACGAAATTGAGATTTATACATCACCTGAAAGCTGAATAAATAAACTTTCCATTGATGTATGGTTTGTTAGGATAGGACAATATTTGACTGAGATACGGTAGGAAATTTACAAAATATCTTCATGGCACATGATCTTTACTTAATGTCCTAATGATTTTTGGCATAAAATAAAAATCTATAATTTTGACCCATACAATGTATTTTTGGCTATTGCTACAAATATACCCCAGCGACTTAAGACTGCTTTTGTGCTCCAGGGTCACAAATGTCAAATGTGCCCACCAGATTTGATGTCACTAAAGCCAAACCCCATGTTGTGTGTCACGTGACTGATTGAGTTGTGATGAGTTTAACAAACATGGCCACAGATGAGATCTGAGCACTGTGGCGCAATGAAGTTATCAGTGAATAAAAACTCGAACAAGAGGCTGTTTCGCGCACAAAGTGACTTCAGAAGACTTAGCAATTATATATTTTTACCTTTAGTTTGGCAAAATAAATAACTTCCCTTGTATGAATAACAGAAGCTTATCACTTGCATGTTTACCTACACATTTATTTTTTTGTGATAACAAAATCCATTCCAAACAGAAAAATTAAGCAAACACAACACAGATGAGGGATACAGAACTCAGAAATATTTATTTCAAGATGCAAAAAAATGAAACTGCACAACTGTACACTTTAATTTTTTTATTATTATTTTTTCTATGACATTGCAGAGGTTTATTTTTCAGTTTTTTTATCAAGTGTAAATGCTTTACAAGGCACAAATAGTCCTCACTTTAGATGAGCTCACAAAAATAGACGACTGACAACTACTAAATGTTTTATATAACTACCTGACTTAACTTAGCATTTATTAACACACTGAGCAACTATTATCATATGTCTAAATAATGAGATTTATAAATGTACATTTAAATAGTTTTTTAACCATTTACTTACACTTTTTAAATGATCTTATGAACCACTGACAACTCCTAAAGAACTGGTTTGTAAATAACATAATACTTAATTTAGAAATGATAAACTGATCGTTAATAAGGTATGAAAATACAATTATTAAACATTATACATATGCTTATAAATGTATCTATAAACTGCTTACTAATGCCTATTAATGTTTGGGACAATGCTTTAAAAAAGATGAATTGACTATTTACTAATGCTTAACTAATGATTCATAGCGTGCAGTTATTAAAAAGTGTTACCCAACTTTTATACAGTTGCTTGCAATTCTTGAACACTCTCTGTAGAGAAAGTGTCTGTTTTTGAGGGTTCTCTAGCACATGGGACATCCTTTATGGATGGCTTCAAATGGGAGGCTATTTCTAGGACTCTAAGTAAAGACAGTGAATGAATCCATCTGCAGATACAGCGTGGGTGAAAGCGAGCTAATCTGAGGTGAGTAGGTGTCTGAGCTGGAGGAGGGATGTTCAGGAACTAACGCTTCAAGCTAGTGTGAATATTTTATATTTCACATAGATAGCTTTTTAACTGAGAATATCCAGACAGCAGAATGTGCCATAAGTGCACGGTCTATATATAAAATTCATGAAAGATATAACAGATATTATGGCTGCTACAATCAACATTATATTAGAAATGCAAATGAGGCTTAGCCTTTCCAAAGGCAAATCCATTCTTTACTGTACTTTTTTGGTCGTCTGCATCTGAACAAGGATTTATTTGGATGTTGTTGAAAGCAAACAATTTAAAAATGGAAAGTGTCAACTTCAATGGAAAGTGTTTCCTCATTGGCAACATGTCATTAAACCATCTTAAAGTATTAAGAATAATATTGTTTTAATAAGTCATTTTCATCTTTGTACCATAGCTAAATTGTAGATATCCTCTAAAGTGTGTTTTTTTTTACACTTTAATTTGTTTTGCACCAAGTGTGGACTCATTTCTTATTAGTGAGGCTCTAAAAACCAGGTAGATAACGAGATTCCACATTAAATTTTAAAGGTGACAGAAAATGGGCCCAGGAGACTGAAATGCGAGAATCTGGGGGAGTAAAAAGCAGTGGAACTGACATTAGCCTTCACCAATTAAACATGAGGATACAAAATTATGCATGAACCTGATAAACGATCACATTCTAACATGTATTTTGCCACCACTGAAACTCTTTTGATGGAATCTTTGCAATAAAATGTCCCTGAGAAGTTCTTTGTCTTTTGTGGTGAAGCAGGGAGGCAGGCAGTCTGTTTTAACATCGCATAAAATATTCATGAGGTTGTATGAAGTGGGAACAAAGCTGTGCTGTTGCCTGCAGGTTTAGTTCTCAGATCTGCTGGGCTTCTCCATCATTGTCTCCATGCTGTAGTTCCTGTACTTTCTTCTTTCACTAATAGGCAACATGAAGAAATGCACAGGGATGTGTGCTCTCCGCCTGCATCTGTTACAGTGCTCTATGGCCATTAGCAGCAACAGAAAACAGCAAGCAAGACTGATTTTAAAATGGTGTTAATATGGGGTTTTTGGTTGCAATAAATAAGGCAGTGAAATAGATCCACGCCTCCACTTCTTTCTCTACACCCAGCAACCGTCACAGCGCAATTAAAAGTGTTTTACAAAAATAATACCTTATACAGGACAAGTTGTTATTACACAGTAATTATGTTAATGCAACTTAACGTGAATCCTATAGGAAAGTAAGACCTATTGGGAGTTGCACTTTATTTTAAGGTGCCCTTGTTACAGTTAAGTACAGAGTAATACTAATTAGCAACATTTAGGTTACTAACCAGAGGTTTAGCCAATGGCCAGGCCTGATAGGCATATGCCCCCCACTATGATGAATAGGTTTTGGATAATGACTGGTGAGCTTGATTGACATCTGTGTTAGGCAATTAGCAAGGCTGTTCCAGACATTTCGCGCCTGTGAGTTGGTGTGTGTTCACCCATCCAGTTGTACTTTTGCAACTGTGTATTAGAAAATCAGCCATTTGAGCAGAAAGTGATGTTAAACAAAATTCTATAAAATACTACTTTAAAAAATTTGCATTAACACAGTTCATTCTGTAGTCTCATGCCATCCAGTCCAGATTAAGGGCAGGTAAATCTTGGAAGAGGCCACACATTTCGTTTTTTTCTTCTTCCTTCTTTCGTGATCTCCAAATAGACACAGAACCCATTATCCAACACTTTACTACCGAACACTTTACTTTTGCTGTAGATGAATAAAATTAAATATATAATACACAAATTTTACAATTGAAGTTATATTTAAAATTAATAAACCAGTAATTTATGTAATTAAATTATGAGTCTGTTACATGTAATTAGCACAGTGAATTATCATTATAAAAAGAACGCTACCTGTTATTTCATCCTAATCCTAACAAGCCAAATTATTATTATTATTATTACTATTATTATTATTATTATTATTATTATATTAATTGTTGTTTTATTGATTTTTGGTACCTAGAATTTTTTTTAAATTTTGTTATGTGAGATCACAAGAAAACGGAAAGAAAAATAAATAAATAATGCATGTTCTTAGGGCCTCCATATCTTTACGCACATGTTTGGAAAAATCATGTCCAGGGGTGGGATTTGCTGTACTGTGGATGTGTTTTAAAGATTCTGCTTCAATAAAAAACAAGGAACAACAGATTGAAATGGCCTGAATATTGAGTCCCTTAGTTCCCTATCGATACTTCACTCGTACTGCGTCTTGCTTAAGACACTATGGGGAAAACTCCTTTCTCTCTGATGACTGAAGCCTTTTCAATAACGCAGTGTAAATGCACGGCCATTGGTTCGTGCAGTGAATTAAAAATGAACCAATGGCTCGGCAGCGGAGCTGCACTTCTCCTTCAGCGACAACTGCAAAATCTTCGCTCTACGAGACTCAAAGCCTTCACCGTGAACAAGCCTCGCAGTGGATCTAGACCCCTTCCTGCTCGGCTGACTACGCCGCTCCCCAGCCACCTTTTGCGTCTGCAGCAGCTGCAGTCTTCCGGTCCCCTGCCGCCATCCGGTGATTTTTCTATTAGAGCAAATTTCTAAGAGCAAATTTTCTCGCCGTTGTTACAAATGCCGTGCCGTTATTGTCGCTCGTGCAGGGCAGCACTGAGACGGAATGTCCTCATTGCGAGGATATGAGTCTCGCCTCTCTGTGCTCGCGGTTAGCTTTCTTTTCAGAAAGCGACTCCGCCTCTCGCGCCCTCCCGCTTCCTTCCTCCCAGGAACCTGTGAGTAAAAAGCAGCGGGGCAGAGGAATTCGGCGCTCGGAGATAAGTGAGCCCACGCCGGCTGAGCCCCCGCATGCCTCACTCTCTCCTCATAGAGAGGTTTCTCCCGTCCTCTTCGCTCACCCGGACCAGCGTCCCTCTGCGGCTGCGAGCGATCTGGTCTCGTTTGGTGGGAGCGAGTGCGATGACATGGACGACAGCATGTCTCTGGCAGCTTCAGATGCGGAGGAGCTGTCATGCTCGTCTCACAACCCCGCCCCCCTGCCGTCTGCACAGCCCAGCACAGGCATGGATGCAGAACTGTTCCGCAGTCTGTCTAAAGGTGTGGAGGAGCTGGGTTTGGAGTGGTCTCTTCCTGAGGAACCACCCGCAGCCGCCTGGATGAATGGTACTTGCCGGGGCGTCGTCAGGCCCCTCGTCAACCGACTTCACCATTCTTCCCAGAGGTCCATGATGAGATCACCAGATCTTGGTGCGCCCTCTACTCGGCCCACTTACATGCCTCTTCTTTGTCCACCCTCACATCGGTCGACGGCGCCGAAGAAAAAGGGTACGACAGACTGCCTCCCCTGGATGAGTCAGTGGCCGTGCATCTTTGCCCGCCAAAGGCCATCGGTTGGAATGCAAAGGCCGCCCACCCACCCAAGCCGTGTAGGGCGACTTCAGCTCTTGCTGGACGAGCCTATTCGTCAGCTGGACAAGCGGCCTCGGTGCTTCACTCCATGGCAGTCCTCCAGGTCTTTCAGGCCAAATTCCTCCGCTGCATGGACGAGTCCGGCCCAGACCCCGCAGCTTTTATAGAGCTGCGCAGCACGACCGACTTGGCTTTACGTGCCAAGATGACGGCTCAGGCGATTGGCAGGTCCATGGCCAGTCTAGTGGTGCTCGAGCGCTACCTATGGTTGACCCTTATGGAGATCAAGGATGCGGATAAGGTCCCCTTCCTCGACTCCCTGGTCTCCCCCACCGGCCTGTTTGGACCTGCGGTTGAGGGTTTCGCTGAATGCTTCACCGCCGTGCAGAAGTCGTCCCAGGCAATGCGACACTTCTTGCCAAAGCACTCCAGTTCTGCAACTGCTTCCAGTCGCCCCAAGACGGCGCCGACTCAGCAGCTTGCGAAGCCCGTACCTCCAGCTGCTCAATCAGCTTCTAAGCCTGAGCCCCGGCATCGCTCTTGCTCGGCCAGCCGTTATCCATTTCCTAAGCACCAGGGACCCCGGCCCAAGATAGTGCTGGACCCGGCACCTCAGGTGTCTTCCTTATCTGTGGGACAGAAAGAGGAAGGGGCCAAGTCTCGCTACAGCCAGACCACCCCCCAAGCAGCCTCTGTCGCCCTGTTCAGTTCCGGGTGCCGACGGCAATGTGTTTGTGGTAAACACCGTTGTGAACTCTGGGCTCGTTCAAATAGCACCCACACAACCGATCGCTGTTATAGCGAGAAAAATTTTTTTTTCAAAAAGAGAGCAAATTTCCTCTTCCTCTTTTCACGAGCATCGGGTCCCCGCAAGGAGGCCTGTCACTCGGGAATAATGGGAATAATAATAACGAGGTTATACACTTCAATTAGCTCGAAGACCCCCCCGTTTCAGCAGCGTGGTTTCCACCTCAGTTCAGAGCAAAGACGCACACATGCTACTCACCGAGGTGATGAATTTGCTGGCGAAAGGAGCCGTAGAAACGGTTCCCCCGGCTCATAGCGAGTCAGTCGATACTTCCTCGTCCCCAAAAAGGATGGCGGCCTAAGACCCATCCTCAGTCTCAGACATCTGAGCCGCGCCCTCATGAAACGGCCATTCAGGATGATTACATTGAAACAGATCCTCTCGCAAGTGTGCCCAGGGGGCTGGTTCTTTTCGCTGGATCTGAAAGACGCCTACTTTCACATCCAGATAGCCCCCCACCACAGACGATTCTTGAGATTTGCCCTCGAGGGAGTGGCTAATCAATATACGGTCCTTCCCTTTGGACTATCCCTAGCTCTTCACACTTTTACGAAGTGCATGGATGCGGCTCTTTCCCCTCTGAGACAGATGGGAATCCGCATTCTGAATTACCTCGACGACTGGCTCATTCTGGCCCAGTCAGAGGACAAGCTACTGTCTCACAGATCCTTCCTCCTCAGCCACTTAGAATGCCTGGGAATCAGGGTCAATTTTGCCAAGAGTGCACTGTCCCCCAGCCAACGGATATCATTCCTGGGAACAGTTATTGACTCAGCCCAAATGAGGGCGTTAGTCGCACCAGAATGTGCACTGGCCATTCAGCAGCTCGCGGCCTCATTCAAAATTGGAGCCTCTCGCCCTCTCAAGGTGTTTCAAAAGATGCTGGGCCTCAAGGCCTCCGCGTCTCCAGTACTTCAGTTGGGCCTGCTTCACATGCAGCCCCTTCAATACTGGCTGAAACCGTGTGTTCTGCCCCACGCCTGGCATCTTGGAAGCCTTCGTGTCAAGGTGGGCCAGGCCTGCGTGGCAGCTCTAGCCCCTTGGAAAGACCCTCAGTGGATGGAACGGGCGTGCCCTTGGGAATGGTCTGCAGAAGGAAGGTGGTCTTGACAGATGCTTCCAACACAGGTTGGGGAGCGCTGTGTGATGGCAAACCGGCTTTCGACCACTGGTCGAATGAGGAGGGTCAGCTTCTCATCAACTGTCTGGAAATGCTGGAAGTATGTCTGGGCCTTCACACCTTTCAGCCAGACCTGAGGGGACACCACGTCTTAGTCCGTTTGGACAGCATGATGGTGGTGTCCTATATAAATCACCAGGGCGGTCTCTCCTCGAAGTGCCTCTTCATTCTGGTGGAGCGCCTCTTGGAATGGACTCAGCTCAACTTGCTTTCGCTGAGAGCAACGCATGTGCCAGGCAGGCTGAACCAAGGAGCAGACATGCTATCTCGGAGCAATGTCCCATCAGACGAGTGGATGCTCCACTCACAAACGGTTCACAGAATCTGGGAGATCTTCGGCAAGACAGAGATCGACCTCTTCGCCTCAGAAGACAACTCTCATTGCCCAAATTATTTTTCGAAGGACAAGGATGCGTTGGCCCACGACTGGCCCAACCTCCCCCTTTACGCTTTTCCCCCGATCGCCCTGATCCCACAGGTAATAAGGCGAATGAGGGAACGGAAGCACAGGGTTCTGTTAGTGGCCCCACTCTGGAGGAACCAACACTGGTTCGCAGAGCTGTCTTGGCTGCTTTCTGCAGCCCTGTGGCCCATCCCCCTGAGACGGGACCTCCTCTCTCAGGCAAACAGAACAATATGGCACCCCCAGCCAAAGCTGTGGGCTCTGCATCTTTGGCCTCTCGATGCGAGCCTGCAGACCTCTCCAAGAGCGTGCTAAATACAATTTCTCAGGCTAGGGCACCGTCTACGAGATGACTCTATGCCCTTAAATGGTCTGTCTTCTCCGCCTGGTGTACAGCCCGCGGCGCAGACCCAATTTCCTGCGACATATCTCTGATATTATCATTCTTTCCTGCAAGAGCTGTTGGATAAGGGCCGTCCCCCTTCCACGCTCAAGCAGCCATAGCAGCCTCTCATGCTCCAATAGCTGGCCAATCGGTGGGCAAGAACAACCTAGTTGTTTGCTTTTTGAAGGGGTCTAGGAGCCTCAACCCGCCTCACCCCATCACCGTCCCTACATGGGATCTGCCCACGGTGTTGAGGGATCTGAAGAGCCCTCCCTTTGAGCCGCTACAGACCGTTGACCTTCTTTCCCTGACACTAAAAACCGCTCTTCTACTGGCGTTAGCATCGGTAAAGCGTATGGGAGATCTGCTGGTGCTCTCTGTGAGCCCCACCTGCCTCGAATTCGGGCTTGGTGACGCCAAGGTCGTCCTGAAGCCAAGGCATGGTTACATACCTAAAGTGCTTTCTACTCCATTCAGAGCACAGGTAATAACTCTATTGGCGCTTCCTCCTTCAGAGCAAGACCAAGAGTTGAATTTACTCTGCCCCGTCAGGGCGTTGAAAGTCTATGTTGAGAGCTCCGCCCCGTTCAGGCAGTCAGATCAGCTATTTGTATGCTTCGGTGGCCGCACCAAGGGTTCTCCGGTCACGAAGCAGAGACTTTTCACATGGATAATTGACGCTATCATGCTACCCGGCCTTACAGGCCCGGGTCCTTTCTGCATAACGGGCTCACTCTTGTCATATGACAAACCAGTGTTTTCTGGCGTTTGCTTTCTTCGTGTACGCTCTTAGCCCTCACTGAGTTCCGAGGCTGTACAAAAATGATCTTGGGACGATTACTCAAGGCCGGGTCGACCTCTAGGAGTTTGGCCCTTTTTAGGGTGGCCATATGTGCCATTTATACAGGACATGTCCTGGCCAGGATTTTTATATTGCCTAAAACATCCAAAGTAGTTTGACCAATAACATGCAGGTATTGTACATAATCGACCAATCGTGGTGTGAGAACAATCAAAGCGATGCAAATATGCGCAAGTGTTCATTCGTTCGACTGTTCGACTGCTGCGCACCGATCATTGTATGACACCAAAGTAAAAAGTAAAGCATAAGGAGCCATCTGCTCTGCTCTCTATAGCGCTTGTGAAATAATGCCATACAATGATCGATCTGCACAGTGCAAACAGCCAAAACCTGGATATTTTAGGCAATATAGAAATCCTGGCAAGGGTGCGTCCCGTAAAAATGGCCCGTATGGTCACCCTAGCCCTATTGCCTCCTGCTGGGTTTTCCTGCAAAATACTTGATCCCTTTGGGCCCCTTTCTGGTGCTTAAGGCAAGTTCAAGTATTGTCATTCATCTAGCATAGCAAGGCGGGATTGTACTGGTTCCCCATAGTGTCTTAAGCAAGACGCAGTACGAGTGAAGTATCGATAGGGAACGTACTCGGTTACTAATGTAACCTAGGTTTCCTGAGATACGGGAATGAGTACTGCGTTGATGGCCATGCTATGTCGCTTCAGTCTAAGTAACCTGAGGATCCTATGGCGAAATGCACGCTTATATAGCCAGATGGCCCCGCCCATTCTGGCGGGCTTCGTTGCCATTGGTTCGTTTTTAATTCACTGCACGAACCAATGGCCATGCAGTTACACTGCATTATTGAAAAGGTTTCAGTCATCGGAGAAAAATGAGTTTTCCCCATAGCTTCTTAAGCAAGACGCAGTATTCATTCCCGTATCTCAGGGAACCAAGGTTACGTTAGTAACTGGGAACGTTTGATTTCGGCTATGAGGATAAGTAGGGTAGAGCCCTAAGTAAAACTCATTAATATTTATTACAGTATTATATTTGTACAGTATAATTTACTGTTACTACTATTTATTTATTTTTATTTTTTTTGCACATGTTGGTAGCCTAAATGGTATTATATATATAAATATGTATGTTTCTTACCAGTCTAATCAGGACATGTTTTTTCTCTGATGAACAATAAGAGTTCTGCTTTTTATTTTGTGTGAGTATGAATGTATATTTTAATGCATAATTTGATTCAATGTATACATTAGTCCTAGATACTGTGCAACATTATGCATTAGTTTGAAAGGATAAATACGGAGCACTGAAAATTAATTTCAGAACATTTATAATCACAGATATGGTAATAGGCTACTTTAGCTGCAAGCTATTGCCATCTGAAATCGTTACTACACAATGGTATTGCCACAGATCCTACTATGGTACACTAACAGTCCAGAGACTCAAATGCAAAATATTTGGAGATCCAAAGGAGTGAAACGGAAAACTCATTATCTGGCCGCATAGCCATGATAGTGTAAATCTTAAGGAGGGGGCGGGGGGAGAGCGAGAGAAAGAGAGCGCACTTCATCTCAGACACTTTCATCAGTGAGCATCACCTGGCTTAGATGCTGTTGTCTGGTTCGGTTTAGCTCACAGACGCGTCCGCGTTCACTCATCGCACTACATTCTTCTTCTGCACCTTCAAAAGGAACAGAACTCGCGTACTGTACATACTACAACTGTAGTGCAACAAGGGGAATTTTTCAAATGAACACAAAGCGACAGACAGCTGTAGCTGCCAGACGCCAAAGTGTTGCGTATTTAGGACAATAGTGGACTACCACCGACTTCTCTGGTTTCTGCTTTTGGTTTCTTTCATCAAAATTCGATTGTGTGAACAACATGAAGATGTCTCCCCCAGACCGAAGGAAATACGTGCGTGATCTGGCGCTGGAGATTGCCATAAGAGTGCTGCTCTTCGGAGTTTTTGTGTAAGTAGGCTACCTGCATTCGCCAGATATATGCGTGCACATTATAATGCAATGTCATATGGAAGATGTGCAATATATAGTGAAAAATATGGCGCGGTAGTGGAAGCGTGCAAGACACCCATCCAATTAAACCGGTGTAATTGTAAATAAATAATAATATTAAAAATGCTTGTAAATAGGCATACAGCAGCATAATTATTTTGATATTGAGGTGTAGGACTTTTCTTTACGGATTGATCGGGTGTTTCAAAGTTTTGATAGTTTATCAAACGTATTTTGAATAACCAAGGCAATGAAGAGTAAAAGAGGGTAACACTTTACTTGCAGATTGTATATACTTTAACGGATTTTAAAGCATTCTTAATTCATTGATAATACTTTACAATGCACCTTATAAGCTTTGTAAAATGATTGTAAATAATTATACCACTTATTTATTAATAATGTAGTTAAAAAAATTAAGTGTTTTAACATAGATTACAATTATTTATAAACATGTAACCATCTAAAGGATTACAATTTATATTATAAGATTATGAAATCATTATAATGCCCACATACAGGCTTCAAGTAAGTGTTACCAAGGAGATTTCTTGAAATGCACAGTACAAAGGCAAGCACCAACATAACCTGCAGAAAGAATAAGATGAGAAATTCTGTCGATAGCAAGAGACAGTATTGTGCTTTGTGTGCAAACAGGTTGTTGGGGTTCTTAATTCAAGGATTTCTGATAGAAAATACATAAGCAACCTTTATTATTATTATTTTTAATAAGGCTGTGTTACTATAGCAAGAGCTGATGTCCTATTATGATGACCTACTGTTATAATATGTTGGCAATAATGAAATTAGATGGTTTGGGTGAGGTTTTTAAGAAATAACGCCTGAGACTTGCTGTATTTTCATTAATCTTTTGGTAAATGGCTTCTGCCATGCTAAATAATTTTCAGTCCCTAGAAAAGTACTGCCAGCTCACAGAAATAATCAGCTGTGCTTTTCAGTTTATTCCATGGTTTGATTGAAATAGCTGCAGATAAATGTTCAGATAAACCTAAGCAATGCATGCATGCCTCCTGGAATTTATTGTGATGTTGCAATCTGAAGAGGAAAATGTGGATGTGCATGCATGTATCTGTGTTTTAGTCACATGGGGAATAAATGTGATGTCTTAGACTAGAGGAAATCTGGCCTTCGGTCATTCTTATTTGTACAGTTAGGACTTGGAACTTAATTCTGTCTTGAATAAAGAAACATTACACAGAAATAAAACATATTACCTAGAAAGATCTGAAAAAGGCAAGAGTTTCAGGGTTGAATAAAGAGCAGCCTGGCTGCCTGATGTTGATGATGATTGCCGGTAGTGTTTACTAAAGCAAACATCACTATTACTACTCATGACTCATCCTGTAATGTTTGTGTTATGGATATGAATGATACCGTGAGGATTAAAAAAAAAAGAAAAACCAAAGTCATTTCCAGAAACCATAAAACCATGAAACTTGAGCCAGTTAGCAACCACCTAGCAACTACCTAGAACACACTAGCAACATAACACCTACTCAAACCACCCTAGCAACTGCAAAGCAATACCCTGACAACCACTCACAATACTCTAGCTTTGTGGCAAGAGCCACTCTAATTTTCTTTTAAGTTATTACTGTGGTGTATTGATATTCAGGTTTGATTGTAGCATTCGTCATGTGTAACCCAACATAGTAAACGGTAGCACATTTGTACAATATCTGTTCTCTTTTCTGCTTTTCTGGCACTTGATTATTTTTTACCTGCCAGGTGTTGTCTGCTGCAACAGGAATCCAATGAAACTCATTGTCTTTACAATATGAGTCCATGACTAGAAAAGCTGGCCTGCAAGCACAACATCAGAGAGAGTATAGGGTCCTATGTGACAAAAAGTTTGATTTATTGCCCCTCATAAACCCCCCTCCTCCTACCATAAATAGACACCTGTTTGTACACCTGTTTCTGTACACCCCCCACCCCATCTATCTGTTTCAACTGACCCACACAAAAAACACATTCCCAAACAATCATAAATTCCTTTGGATTGCTGGGGTGGATAAACACATGTCCGGTTAGATGGGGTGGGGGGTGTACAGAAACAGGTGTCCAAACAGGTGTCCATTTATGGTAGGAGGAGGGGGGTTTATGAGGGTCAATAAATCAAACTTTTTGTCACATAGGACCCTATACTCTCTCTAACATCTGCTGCCTGTCAGCAATTCCATGACCTGGCCCTGAGATATCAGCCGTCAGGAGACGTCATGCCTTCTGAATGCTGATCGCGAGATATGACGTCCATAGTGAAAAAGTTGTTTTATTTATTTATTTATTTTTTTTTGAAGAGCAAGAAAGCATATTAACGCATATATTTAAAGGAATAGTTCACCCCAAAATTACAACCTCATGTCATTTCAAACCTGTAATGATTTTTTTCTTTTTGGCATACAAATCAAGATATTAATAAAAATGAATCTGCTTATTATTATTATTATTATTATTATTATTATTCACACAATGATGTCATTCACACAATGAGACACTTCTGTGTTTAACTGTATGAACAAAACAGTTTGTCAAATTATTTATTATTCTTATCATTGTAATAATAATTGTTATTATTATTATTATTTCTAAGCAGAAAGAAACTCATACAGGTTTGTAACGACGTACGGGGAAATGAGAATGTGTAAATTAGTTAATGATGATGACAGAATCAATAAATGATGATGCAAAATTTCACTATACACAGTAAAAAAAAATCATTTCACCCATAAAACATTTCTTTAAGTCTGAATAAGTATATTTAGGTTGGTTAAGTGATGCTAAATAATATTTTTTTACTTGAATAAAACCAGTTAATTTGGATGTTACCAATTTAGGTTACCATTTTTTTTTCAGTATACCATTATAATTATGTACATGAGTACTGTACATACTTTGACTATCTTGAGAAACTTGAATATAGAGCATCTCTAACACTATATGTTTCATGATCCTATTTATTACTGATTCTATTTATTACTGATTAAATATTGCATATTTAGACATCTATAAAATCATTCCCCATAAGCTAAGGTTGATGTTGGAAACCATTATTCCACGGTTGACATCTTCCACTGGTTGTTCTGATTAACAGGGCAGTGGGAAACAAGCCAGAATCTGTTCCAGCAGCCTTGCAAATGAAGCACTGGAATAAAGCAATCTGGAACACACAGATGAATGTAGACCTGAAGGTTTGCTCGCCGGAGCTTAACCTGGTTGCAAATGTGTCTACAGTATGTCTTCTGCCTCTCTGGGCCAGAAACGCACACTTGATCAACACAGAACTTAGTTGTAATGACTCTCCCCTTACAGACCTGAGTATTTCGAAAGAGTACATTTATCCTTTTCTGATGAGGAGGAGATTTTAGCCAGGGGTTTTCTATTTCAGTGTTGTGATTAGCTGTTGGCATCAGAGGTGTTGCCACAGTTTGGCCCACCCTTCTTTCCCCATGTGAAACTCGTTTGTATACTACAGTTTTTTCAACTGCTGACACACATTTTCAAAACTTTGCCTCTTTTTTCCCCCCAAAACCTTACACACAAATCCAAGAATTGCACACACAAAATGCAAAATGCCTCACATCTCTTGCAAAATGAAGCACTGCATTCAAAAGATCAAAAACACACCTCAAAAGCAAACATTTGCAAACACCTTTGCCATGATATTAATTCCTGTTAGATATTTGTGTGTTACATAGAGAATTGTGTGTTGTGTGCTTTGCAAAAAGTGTTTTATGAAATTGAAAACTCAGTCAAAGGCAGAGAATTAGTGAATGGTTTTGCAGATTTGGTGTGTGGTTCTGGTGTTTGAGTGTCAGATTTCAGAAATTGTGTGACAAGTAAAGATTTTGTGTGTAAGCAGTTGAAAAAAAACCTGTAATCTAAAGCATGCCATTAGAACAGTGTCTTCAAGGTTTCACCTGCGCATTGTTCAATTACCAAACAACCACCAGAATACCTCTGAAAGCAGGTATAAATAATCATGATAGAAAAAGTGTAGACTGTTAAACTTCACATAGCTGTCAATGGGAATACTTTCTCTGATCAAGTATGAGGTGTATGTGTTGCAGTTTCTATTGATTTTTAGATTTACAAACATATGAATGGATTTGGATAGATCTTTGTGGCCCCTCTTTGTTTTATCACTGGATCCCATGAGTGGTGCATCCAGAGTTCCCAAGTCATTTTTATGGCAGTCCCAACCTAAACCTTAGGAATGAGTTTCATAATGGGTGAAGGACAGTTAGTTCCTTAGAAGACCAATGAAAAGTCCTGACCTTTCCAGCGCTGTTACTAGGGGTCTTCTCTTCTTGCCCTCTAAAGGGCATCTGGCAGTTGTCCTAGCAGTCTTATCTGATGGACATTTGTTTGTTAGTCCACCAAGATCCAATAAAAATGCAGCAAACCTTTCTCCACAATGACAGTCAGAAAGGGGCCCTGGAATGCCGTAGAATTTGCTTTTCACTATACATGTCCTAGTAACTGACCATTTCAAATAATACAGAATACAATATACAGCATTCTCTCATTAAAAAGGGTGAAAAAACCCAAAACAAACATCAGGAAGGATCAATAATGTGAAATCTTAAGACCAAGGTAAGGTGCCTTGCCAACTATGCAGCCAAACAAGCTCAGTTTTCCAAGACCATTTACCTACTATGCCCACACTATACACTTGCCCTTTGTATTACACTTTGTATTACGTTTTTGTTCCCTCAAGTAGAGTTGCGAATTGAGAAAAAGCGCTTTCCATTTTTAGGAAATGACATTTTGTTCCATTAACAGAATTGAATAATGGGTCTGCAAGAATATGCCAGTGTACACATCATCCATTTAGGACAGCATATTCTGGACACTGCTTCTCTCAATGTAATCAATCTGACATTGTTCTGCCACTTTCTGTTTTTTTTAGATAATCAATGTGATTCCACAGGGTGTCCAAACGTTTGTTGCATCTCACTCCTGTGTTGCATGATTGACTAGCCATGGGTTGACAATCTATCACGTTGGAGAGGCACCTTTTGCTTCATCCATTTTTTTTCTGAGTCAGTTTTTATTTCTTTAATTGACGACATTTGCATCTGAATACCTAAAGCATCCACTCTGCTTACTCAGGGACACTGGTTTTGGTAAAAAGTGTAGAGTAAATGTGTTTGAATAAATTCTGTTCATTAGTGGGCTTGATGAGTCATGCAACTATATGCTGCCGTATTGCTTGCCAGAACCATGTGACTAATATTTGAGTTATTGTAATAGTAATGTATTGTTCAGAGTGTTTGGAACTAGTGTTGGGTCCAAGTCCAACTTGTCAAGTCTGAGCCGAGTCCAAGTCCTTAACCAAGTGAGTTTAACTGAGAGACATTTATTAATGTCTTGTGATCTTAATTTTATGTCGTTACTTATTTTTTATCTATCATGTTACACATAACGTGGATTCGACTGTACTGAGTCCAAAATATCCAAGTCTGTGTCGAGTTTGAATACAAGTCCATCCGAGAGCATCTGAGTCCGAGTTTGTTCATATTTGCAGTCCGAGTCTAAGTACCTCAACTCTATTTGGAACTAAGCTAGATCTAACCTTTAAAAAATTGATTACTTATCAACAGCTATTATAGTCACTTTTGTTGTATTTTTTTTATTGTATATGTATCAGTCAAATATGATCTGTTCTTGCAGGGTTGCCAGTATGTTTCTCATTTACTAGCTCCCAGTTCTTTTTTAAAGGATCCTTAAATTAATTTATAGTGTATGAAATCTAACTTGGCATTTGTTAAAGTGCAAATGAGACATAAACAGGATTTGTTTTCTCTCAGGCTTTCCCAAAATTAAAACTCAATAAGAGACAGATTCATGCTCCAAGACAAATGTGAAAGGTAGCATTTACATTGTCACTAGGGGTATACACAGGAAATAGAGAGAAATTAATGACTCTGTCAGGACAGCATTTGTTATTTAATTAAATAATTATTAAACCCCACACACATGGCAGAAAATGGCATTTTAGACAAATGTTTTCCTGTGAATGAAAGCATGTGTTTGTGTGCTGTTTACAGAACTTTACAATAATATTCTAAGTACTTTAAATAGAATCCATGTTGTCACCAGTTTGCATGAAATTTCGTGAAAAGGCTTCAGCTGGGCACTGGTCCTCCAGGACTAGAGTTGAAGAAAACTGCATACTATAGACTTTAGTTTACATCACATCCTAACCAAACCCTTATTTGCTACTTGCTGCTGCTAGTTGCATACTGTAAAACTTAAATATATGGCAGTGTATGTAATGTATATAATGTATGCCATTTGAACTGTTGGGTAAGAGAGTATGGTAAAGTCCACCATTACAAACTTGGGTTGGACACATTGTACAATATTTTTTCCATCACAGCAATAATTATCAGTGAACCAGGAGATAAAGAGGGTTATCAGTGATGATCTCAGTAAAAGCTACACTACAGAGCAGGAGACCTGTCTTCTTCACAAAGCTGCTGTTCTTGAGCTGAATTTTTAAGGAGTATTTTTTTCTTCACATCACAAGAGGTATTTTAGATTTGACTAATGTTAAGAAAGTGTTTCGTTGGCGCCAATAGCCTTGTAGGCAGAGTCGTTCAGAGTCCCGGCTCACGGTCCTTTCCCGATCCCATCCCCCCCTCTCTCTCCCACTTCGCTAAAACTGCTAGTTGCATACTGTAAAACTTAAATATATGGCAGTGTAAAATGTGAAATACTGTACGTTTGTTTTGTCAATTTTTATTGTACGTTGGAACATTGATGGCCTCAAAGCGAACAAGACAAGATTAAAAGCCATAAAATGTTGATTTCATGGCGTCTTTTACCACAGAGAGTGTTCTCTTTTGAGTGGTTTTGCATGACTGGCTACTCTCAGTGTTGGTGCCAAAGCCTTGGTGGTTGAGTGGGTGTTTCATCACATCTAAAAGCGTCACTGTTGCTATGTTTATTCTCCATTCTAATGTTTAAGATAATGTATGCCATTTGAACTGTTGGGTAAGAGAGTATGGTAAAGTCCACCATTACAAACTTGGGTTGGACACATTGTACAATATTTTTTCCATCACAGCAATAATTATCAGTGAACCAGGAGATAAAGAGGGTTATCAGTGATGATCTCAGTAAAAGCTACACTACAGAGCAGGAGACCTGTCTTCTTCACAAAGCTGCTGTTCTTGAGCTGAATTTTTAAGGAGTATTTTTTTCTTCACATCACAAGAGGTATTTTAGATTTGACTAATGTTAAGAAAGTGTTTCGTTGGCGCCAATAGCCTTGTAGGCAGAGTCGTTCAGAGTCCCGGCTCACGGTCCTTTCCCGATCCCATCCCCCCCTCTCTCTCCCACTTCGCTAAAAAAAATGCCAAAAATGAATCTTAAAAAAAGAAAGTGTGTCATTATCTCTGGCACTGCATCATAACAATCTAATGAAAGATTAGAAAACAAGGCTTTTGAGTATAATTTTTAGACCATTGTTGTTACTGAAAGAATAGTTATTTCCCATTGTTTACTCATTTCCACTATAGACATTCTGGTGAATATGTTGGCTACTCATTTCAGTATAATGAAAGTAAATGAGGACTGTGGCTGTCAAGTTCCAAAATGACAAAAAGCACCATTAGTGTTGTGTGTAACAGTGGTCAAAAGCTACTGTATATAAGTCATCTTAAAGCATAAGATAGCTTTGTGTGAGGAACAGCCTCACATTTAAGCCGATATTCACAACAAATCTTGAAATGAGACCTACCTTAATAGCTGTCATGAGATTTAATGAGAAAATATGGTCATAGTGCTGACCGTTCACTGGAGGACAAGATTATCAGGGAATAACAACATTTTTATTGTTACTCGCTGAAAGCTATTGTTAACTTTAGAAGGCTTGCAAAACAGCACGCAAATCATAATATTGACTACTTTTATGGTGCTTTTTTATTCTTTGTAAATCTAGAAAGCCTCAGTCTCCATTAATTCTCCAGTTCGGAAGAAAAAAAGTGGCATACAGAATGATATTAGGGCCAATAAATGACAGAATTAATATTTTGGGGTGAACTAATCCTTTAATACACGATCATTCTGTTCCCAAAAGGAGTACTTTGACCAAAAAATCTGCTTGTGATGCTAAAGATCCAGTGCATTAGTCGGTTTGTGCCAGAGCTGGTCAAATAGTGAAGTGCACAGCTCTCTCTTTCTGAGGACCCCCTCATCTGGCAGGTCAATGAGGTGACACTTCTTTTGCTCTCCAAATTGTCCATTATCCATTCATGGAACCAGTGTTTTTGCTAGGAGAATGTGCCTTTGGAGAATAGCCTAAAGGGCTATTTTGTTAACAAAACACAATAAGGAATGCATTTTCATTTTTTATTTACAAGGATCAATAAGAAAAAAAAAGTATCCACCTTATTTTCCCTATAAGAGAAGGCGCGGCCATTTGTAAATTTAATGGGTCTGGCTTCCGGTGTCATTTGCTTCCAGCTATTTTTAGCTGTAGAAAACAGCTTGTTTTGCTGCTTGATATTGCAAACTGGTGTGTTTGTACCATACTGATGCCATACTTTACCAAACTGGTGTGGTGTACCATATTATTTTAATTTATTATCTTAATTATGAACACATTGGTTTGTAGTGCAAACAGTTTTACAGTTTACTGCACTTTGTTATTCTTCTTGTTATTTCCCTGCAGTGGCTAATAAACAGAAAGTCTCGCACATCAACAGAAAACGGCTTCAGCGTTGAAAAATAAGGTGGATATGTATTAAAACTTGTTATAGATTAAGGTGTTGCTCCCTGACTTGTAATAAAATCAAACTGAGCTGTCTAAAGATTCATTCATTGTAAAGGATATTTTAGTTATAGAGGGGCTCAGTCACCTGCGGATTATGGGATGCTGTAATTTTGAGGAATGGTTTTACAGTACGTGTCACTGACATGGAGTGGAGGTGAGCAGCAGGATTGCATTGGGGGATTGTGGGATTGACAGTAGAGCACAGCAAGCAGTGAGAGTGTCACAAATTAGAAGTGCCAGTCAGTCTGTAAAGTGAAGGCAGTGACTTCTCAAAAAATCTCACATTGACATTTTAAAATTTCAGAATGTTTTCCACACCAGTAGACATACTGTATAGGCTATTGTTATAAATACATAATCATGATCTCTTCAGAAATGCTACCTTGCCTGGTATAATCTGAAACATATAGTAAAAATACTTTAGATTCTTTGATCTAAAACAGGTTTCTCATGATTTTGATTCTTGATTGTGGCTCAAGATAAAATGCCTTAATAATGGATTTGTTTCTTGCAAAAATGCAGCTTTTCACTTCACACTGATCGACTAGAGTCTTGGTGATTTCTTGTGGATTATTGTAATGTTTTTAACAGCTGTTCAGACTCTCACAGCACCCATTCACTGCAGATGAGCCACTGGTGAGCAAGTGATCTAATGCTAAATTTCTCCAAATCCATTACTTATCACAGCACCTTTAATAAAATGTATGTGGAAGATGTAAATAAAAATTCTGAGGTTTCTCTTTTAAATATAAAGAGTGTTTGCCTAGTTCTGATAAGATGTTGATAACATTTTGAAAAAGAAGTAGAGAATTAAGACTGCGCCAAAATTGAGCAAAACATTAAAAGCTTTAAATAGTTGGTATGCTCCTTGTTGCAAAGGCTGTTCTAAAATATTGCTTATTTTGATCCAATTTTAAGACAGCATTTGTTAGGCATAAAGTGCTTATTTGTTAGGAATAAAGTTACTCATAAAGTTGTACATAGAGTATGTGTGTCCCAAATGGGCTTTTGTGATAAGAAAGTGGTGACTAAGAACCTATTGTACTCTGTCAATGCCACTTTTCAGGATGAAGGTTAAAGTAAGATTGAAGTGGAATTGAATCAGGTTATCCTCCATCTGATATGAGACCACATGTGATGAAGAGGGCAATTATGTTGTCACAATCAAGGGGAGTTCACACCAGAAACAGAGGAAAAGTTTGATCAGACTCTAAAGTAGAGCTCTAATCCTACTGGCAAAGAGAAAATCACTTAAAAGGTCCCCTGAAATGCTTAGAAACACGCAGCGTTACTCTATGTGTTGACGTAATTTTAACTGAAACAGGAAGACAGGGCGGGACATATCAAGCAGCCCCGCCCCTTTTTAAAATAGCCAATAGCGTTCGTTTACATCACAGCTTGGGCTAGAGCCATTTAGAGCCGTTGAGCTCCGTAAAGCCGCATTTGACAGGGTATGCCAGCCACAATCTCATCCATATTGCTATAAAATATAGCATTCTGTGTAGAATTCAAATAGCTCCGATACATTTTGTGGTCTGTGCCGACTCGCGCATGTGATCCGCTCCGTGCTATCGTGTCTCTGGACCGGAGCAGAGTGTGTGTGCGGTGCGGTGGTTAGCGTGACACAGCGGGAAACCAGACTTCTTTATATCCTCATATAATTCCTCATATTTCCCTATATAGTGCACTACGTGCCATTCACTGTACAGAAAATACTAATTCTGTGGACAAGTGACCGATTTCAACCGTGGCTTCAGCGTCTATTTTATAGTGTAGGGGGCGGGTGCTTCGGCTTCTAGAGAGCGTTTGATTGGTCAGAAGATTTGATGAGAAGATGAAGTACATGTGACGTCAAAAAAATCATTGAGCCGTTTTGGCGAAAGTGATGAATTGCAAGCTTTGAATGCTTATATCTTCTAAATGCGAATTTTGTCACCGTTTTGGAGCACACTGCCTTATAGATAACCTTAAGACTAACATATTGATACTAACACCCAAAAAACTTTAATTTTGATTTCATGGGGACTTTAAACTGTGGAGCCATTTACACGACACCATTTTCAATTAAACATATAACACTTTATATGAGTTATGGTCATTCATTCACACGAGTTCACGCAAGTTTTTGAAAATAATACAGTTTTTCACTCTGGGTGAACTACAAAAACATGTGTTTGTGAAAATGGTGATATCATGCGCATCTGTTCAGTATGTGTGCAGGCGCATAGTGTTTCTTTACAAAGTGACATCACAAACTACTGGCCTGGCATGCATAATAGAGCATTTTAGTCATTTTTGCAGAAATGGGGATCATTTTGACAGCGGTGTTTGAAATGTTTCAAAATACAAACTTTTTAGTTTTTAGTACATTGTTGTCATATAAATGCACTCTATAAAACCAGAATGCTTAGCTCTTACCCAAGGTCACACAGGATTATTTTTATTTTTATTTTTTTGCAGGATTGGGATGTTGTAGATATAATAGTTATTTGCCAAATGTTTATTTATTTATTTATTATTATTTATTTATATTTATAATTTATTATTTATTTATATTAATGGAGAAAGATGATTTTTAGCCTGCAGGTTGTGTTGTTACGATGCTATGATTTATAATTAAAGCTGAAATGTTAAATGAATAAATAAATAAATAACTGTCAATTTTTATTCCATGGTGACTTTAAGGCATTTGATGCACAAGGCCACTTTTGTCAGAAGCATACATGATCAAGTCTGTCTCATTTAAAAAAAAAAAAGCAACCATTACATTACATTCCAAACTAATTACTAGGGCTGGGTATCGATTCAGATGTCCCGATTCGATTCAATTTCGATTCGCAAGCTCTCGATTCGAATCGATTCTCGATTTTTTGATTACATTCAGTGAATATAGTTTTAATACAAATGCCATTGATATTTCTAAAAAATGAACAGTAAACATCAGTTTACAAATGGTGAATTAATAAAAAGAAATTAAGAACCACATGCCTGTATTTTAAACCTATTCTTTTTTTTGTATAGGGTCCTTTTTTAAACAA
>NW_015625574.1:1139947-1145053 GCF_001515625.1 Sinocyclocheilus rhinocerous
GAGCTCTCGTGCCTCCGTTGGTAAAAAAAATTAGCCAATCACCATCGAGTGTTCACTTTCAGCGCTGAGGAGTGTTGAGAAAAGAAACCTCGTAAGGGAGACTAGACTAGAACATCTGCTGCTGCATAATGTACTAAGTACTTATGATGAGTAGCGATATTGAATATTTGATTGCCAACAGATTTACCAAGCTGTCATTCAAACAGTATATATACAAATTTAAATAGCCTATGCTGGATATAGGCTACAACAGTTGGCTTAATTAAATGGCGCAACAGGAAGCTCTCTTTTATCACAGACTTTTAAGAAGGGATGGATGTTTGCTGCAAGTTATAGGCCAGGTAAGTGAAATTATATTATCTTGATGTATGTCGTTTTCTTTACGTTTTCTGACTAAAAGCAACCAAAAAGCCATTTTAAAGTGGTTAAGCAAATAATAATAATAATAATAATAGACAGGGATCCCCAGACCAATACAATTAGTGTGCCTCCTCTATTTTAAAACCCACGAGCCGCCACTGCTAAGAAGTTCCTTATTTAAAATACAACAGCAGTTTTTAGGCTACCCATATGGTTAGAGTCTTCATATTATGTGTGTAGCCTACAATATTTTATACAATCTTTTTTTTTTTTTTTTTCATATTTTAAGTGTGTACAAAAACAATTTTTTGCATATGTTGAATAATGCATTAAGTTCTGCTCCAGAAAGGCTGACAGAGTAGTCTTCACCGTCGTAAAAAGTTTGGTTTGTGTGAATGCTGAAATCATCATGTTTGACTTCGCTGTCAGAATTTACAATTTGCATAGCAAGTCTGAATGTTACTGCTACAGTTAAAACTTATGTTACAGCAAAATCGTGAAGATTAGACACTCTTCTGTTAGGGTCATGGAGAGCAAAAATAACTGCAACACTTCTGCTGTTGTTTATGCACTTAAAAAATTACCTGCTTTGCTACTTACTGCCATGGGATATGTAAAGGAGAACAAACAAACAAAACGAATAAAAAAAAAAGAAAACCTAAATAATCAAATTGTCCAAATCAAGTTTAACAGTATTTTGGTGAAAACTCACTTGGTAATATTACTAATAGTAATATAGTACTTTTTGTTCCATATGTGTTATTCTTGTAAATCACACTTCTGCTGTTGTTTATGCACTTAAAAAATTACCTGCTTTGCTACTTACTGCCATGGGATATGTAAAGGAGAAAGCAATGACTCAAGCACAGATGCTTACAAGTGCTTCAGTTACAAAAAGAGCAAACAAAAGAAGGCACAGGATCCAAAAAGAATATGTGTGTGTGCATATATACAAGAATGTTGGCAGGCAGACAAAAGAGGACTTGCAAACGTTACTCAAAATGTTTATTGTTCTATGGTGTATAGTGCTCAATGAAAGGTGAAAAGAGTTTTTACAGTATTTACAAATGAACAAGGGAAACAACATAACAATGACAAAACAAAAAGGTGGGAAGGGGGCACGAGAGGTGCCAAATAAAATAAATAAATAAAACAAAACACAGCTATAGTAGCTAGTTTTAATAATCTAAGCTAACTACCAAAAGAAAAATGTAGAAAGAAAAAGATCTTCGCCATTACAATGCCCTAACTAAATTACTCAAACTAAATGGATAACAAAACATACAGGGGGTGGCACTCTCTCCTAACCTAATGTGTCTAATACAGCGAAATTGTCCTACATGTTGTACAATGTATATTGCGTAACATACTTACCTGCTCATGCTTTTCCAATCTTACACACAATGTGAGGTCTGGTGAAAACAGTACATTTAACTGTAAACTGTACAAACACTGTATTAACAAAGGATGTTTTAACAAGTATTCAACACACAGTATAAAAGTAAAATCTTTGATAGTAATCACAGAACAATGAAGAATGACAGGCTGTTGGACCAATGGGATCTAAAAGGCATACAAACGGTCTATCACACATATACATATACAAATCTTACGTACATAGCAGCGTACGTAACAATTGTCTTGAAAGTACACTAGATATCCATTTGTATCTCAGGTACCAATCCTTGGAATAAATATATTTAATCAAGCATACCTTTTTGATGTCAGCGCCGATAGCCATGTGGGCAGTGCGCTGACATATGGCGCAGTTGTGCTTCGGGTGTCCCGAGACCGAATCCCGCCTTGTGGACCTTTCCCGTTCCCACCCCCCATCTCTCTCTTCCACTCACTTCCTGTCATATCTCTACTGTCCTGTCAAGGAAAAATGCAAAAATGCCAAAAAAAAAAAAAAAAAAAAACAAACAAACAAACAAAAAAACGGATGCCAGATAGTAAGAGCTGTGCAGGTAAACCTTACTCCCCTGGCCTCAAGAGGTGCACTAATGACTGACTAATGAGGCCTCCCTGACCTCCCATTCAGGTGGATGCTGACTCTAGGTTTGCTGTGAGCGGTGCGAGTAGGATCAGACCACATTCAGTCTGTTGGTTTGACAGTTATTAACTGACAACATTTGCCACCCACTGCCCAAAATGAGTAAGCTATACTGGTATGTCACTTTTTAATGCAATTCCCTCTTTTACAAACATATTTGTGGTCAAGGAATCTTGGTCAAGTATTTATTTAAAACCACATGATAGGTTTTGTCTTTCAACTTCCAGATATTATAGAACAGCACTATAAACATGAATTTCACAATCCAAAAACATCCATTTTCTGACCCTGAGCCCCAGGTACAACTAAATTGAATGCATCGTGCCAAATGCCACATTTAGAGACAGCTGGCAGAATAAGTAAGGAGTCATTTAGACAGGACATTTTCTTGCATTTAAAGAAGCACAGTGTAATGGATCTAAATGCAGGGGTCTTTTGATGCCTTTTTATGCTGGACTCCTTTTTTACTTAAAAAAAAAGTTTAAAAAATGTAGCATTGAATTTAATTATTAAATAAGACTTTTATAATGTTGTATTATTATTGTTGTTATTATTATTATTCCTAAGACAATATTATTATTGTAATACATCTGCACTATAAAATAGATGTGTAACGTGCTGTGCTCTACAAAACGCACAGTGACGGATAATATTCCATAAAAAGTATTTTAATGATAAATCCTCAAGAAAGAAATTACACCACATGTGTCCGAAGGGCAGACCAATCGGAGTTTAGCTAAGACTACAGTCAAGTCAATTCAAGTCACCTTTATTTATATAGCGCATTGCAAAGACAACTATACATTTGTTTTTAGAAGTTTGTCAGTTACAGTCTAAACTTGAAAGTTTTAAAGGTTTGAAAGTTTGTTAACATGGGGATTTTATGTTAACAAGGGGATTTGCATGTAAATGGTAAACAACAAAAACAGCTCAGATCATGTAGTTTCAGTCATACTTCAATATAGAACGTGCTGTTATTGTTTTTTATTATACTTTCACACAAACTGAATAATTAAAAACAAGTTTAAATGGGTAAATCTTCTATACATATTTTTGATTCTTCATTTTCTTTTCTGACATATTTCAATTCTTCTTAAAACACACCTTTTCTGTGCTGCCACTTTATTTGAGCATGAGCAGCGTGGCAAAAATAGTGCCGAAACCATCACTTCATTGCTGCTCACGCGACACTCCTGCTTGACGCTCATGCACTACTTCTGCTCCCGGTGTGAATGCAGTCATTTGTTAACATGGAAGACTGTTTCAGAGTTTGGGTGCTAAATAGGAAAAGGATCTACCACCCACTGTCTTTTTTGATAATCTCGGTATTATCAAATGGCAAGAGGTTTGCAGTTTTGTGAATTGGTGTAAACTGTGAATTTGTTTCATCAGGCCATGAAGAAATATAGAGCTGAGTATCATCAGCATAACAGTGAAAGATAATACCACGTTTCCTGCTGATCTCTCCCAAGGGTAACATTTACGTTGAAAAGCAATGGTCCTTGTACTGAGCCTTGTGGTACTCCATACTGTACTTGTGATCGATATGATATCTCTTCCTTCACTGGTACAAATTGCCAACATAATGTTCTAGTGTATTCAAAAGAATACTGTGGTTGATAGTGTCAAATGCAGTGCTTAGATGCAGTAGCACTAATAGAGAGATACAACCACGATCGGATGATAAAAGCAGGTCATTTGTAACTGATAGAAGCAGTCTCAGTACTATGGTCTAAATCATTACAGATATTTTCAGTAGCATAGATGGTATGGAGTCTAACATACATGTTGGTTTAGGTGATTTAACAAGTTTATACAATCCTCTCCTATAACAGAGAATGAGTGGAATTGTTCATCAGGGGATCTGTAATGTGCATCTGATGGGACACTGTAGCTGACAGCTACATTGTTATAATTTTCTCTCTGATAGTATCGATCTTAGAAATAAAGAAATTCATAAAGTGTGCTGTTGGGGAAATGTCTGCACCTGTTTGTGCTTTATTTTTTGTTAATTTAGCCACTGTATTGAATAAATACCTATGGTTGTGTTTGTTTTTTTCTAAACCGAGGAGTAAAATAGTTTAATATTAACATTCTCCGTAGGTTCCAAAGGGTACTGAGTTAAAACATTCACAACCATGGAAAGGTCCCATGAGAGTATTAGTTATTTGAATACAGGTCTTAAATGCTTCACTCCTTTCATAAACCTGCATATAAGAGTATACTGTTCCGCCAAAGTCCCTTCAAAGCCTACATAATAGCCAAAATAGCAGCCAGATACACCTTTATACTAGAAAACGCTCTACCATCATTCATCAAATTTTGCAAAAAAAACAGAGTATGTCACTCACTGGACACTGAAAGAGGAAACCTCTTTTCGAGTACACCAGCCCTCAAACACATGCCACTTAAGATCATAATAAGACATACGTAGATCAAGGGTCTCCAGCCCTGCTCCTGGAGAGTTACCATCCTGCTGATTGCTATATTGCTATATACATATGACCACAACTGTATATATATATATATATATACAGTTGTGGTCATAAGTTTACATACCCCTTGCAGAATATGCAAATATGTTAATAATTTTAACAAAATAAGAGATCTTATGAAAATTATGTTATTTTTATTTAGTACTGTCCTGAATAAGCTATTTCACATAACAGATGTTTATATATACTCCACAAGAA
>NW_015625574.1:1146163-1148920 GCF_001515625.1 Sinocyclocheilus rhinocerous
TAGAAAAAGTCTTAGATCTTTGAGTTCAGCTCATGAAAAATGGGGGCAAAAACAAGTGTGTTGCGTTTATAATTTTGTTCAGTATAAGTCTTGACTATCAGTTTAACAACTGAACACATTCTTGCTGGATAAAAGTATTAATTTCTTTCAAAAAAAAAAAGAAAGAAAGAAATTACTGATCCCAAAATTTTGAATGGCAGTATATACAGTTGTGGTCATAAGTTTACATACCCCTTGCAGAATATGCAAATATGTTAATAATTTTAACAAAATAAGAGATCTCATGAAAATTATGTTATTTTTATTTAGTACTGTCCTGAATAAGCTATTTCACATAACAGATGTTTATATATACTCCACAAGAAAAATAATAATAACTGAATTTAGAAAAATGTTCTCTGTTCAAAAGTTTACATACCCTTGAATCTTAATACTGTGTGTCGATTTCTGAATGATTCACGACTGTTTTGTGATAGTTGTTCATGAGTCCTGTGTTGGTCCTGAGCAGTTCAACTGCCTGCTGCTCTTCAGAAAAATCCCCCAACTCCTGCACATTCTTTGGTTTTCCAGCATCTTCTGCATATTTGAATATGGGGGGGGGGGGTTGAACAGAATGGAGATGTGTACGTTTTTCTTATTTTGCCCTAAATATCTAGTTTTTTCATTTAGTACTGCCCTTCAGAGGCTACAGAAGATAGTTACATGTTTATCAGAAGACAAAATAAGTTTTAAAATTTACTTAAAACTTATTTTGTTTTAAAATAAATTTACCCTGATCTTCAAATTCAACAAATACAACAGATCCTGAGCATCACTGAAAAAATATCTTATATAGTAAAATCAGCAGCACCGATCCTGAGACACAGAGTATGCGTAACTGCGAATGGGAAAGTGAAACGCGAGCGCGAGCGAAATGCCTTAGTGTCAAAGCTGCTTTTTTGGCAGACCGAGAGTAAATGATGGCTCTCAGATATGTATTTCCATTAGTCTGCTGAGGCCATGTCTGCTGTCTTTACTTTCTATTTCCCTGGCAGTCCCCCAGACTTGGCTAGCTACACTAGCTTCTGTCCATCCATGTGGAAGCTAGTCGTGAGCATCTTACTGGTTGAGGGCATCTAGGGAAAACAAGCACACAATATTGTGTTGTGACACATTATTTCCCAGGGAGGCTTGCCCTTAGGCCGCTGAATGCCATGGCAGTGGGGCTTGAAATATGAAAAGTAAATGGCTCCCTGAAATAACCCAATGGCAAGGAATCTTTGCAACCAGGGGACTGATTGAAAAGGCCTTAATTCCTAGGGGTAAACTGCCGTAACCACCTATTGCATCACTATACCCTCCAAAGAGGGACGGATGCTATGCTCTGGCAGCGGTGCTGTGCGGAGAATGGGCAGAACATTTGCTGGGAAATTCTACTGCTACTGACAGACCTGTCTCTCTCCTTCCATTCATAGCGAAAACACTTAAACGAGTTGTTTTCAACCAGGTATCATTATTTTTTTCTCAGAACAACCAGCTGGATGTTAACAAATCAGGTTTTAAAAGTGGCCATTCAACTGAGACTGCATTACTGTTGGTCACTGAAGCCCTGCGGATTGCAAAAGCTAATTCCAAAAAATCAGTTCTCATTCTGCTGGATCTATCTGTGAATCATCAGATTCTTCTGTCCACCCTATCATCCCTGGGCATCACAGGAACTCCACTTCACTGGTTTGAACCTTATCTCATAGGTTGGTCTTTCAGGGTTGCCTGGTGAGGGAAGGTATCCTAAGCACATCAACTGGTCCTGGATGTTCCTCAGGGATCAGTTCTTTGACACCTCCTCTTCTCCATGTACACTACATCACTGGGATCCATCATACAAGCACATAGTTTCTCCTACCATTGCTATGCTGATGACACACAGCTCTACCTTTCATTTCAACCAGATGACCCAACAGTAGCTGCATGGCTCTCAGGCTGCCTGGTTGACATTTCGGCATGGATGAAGGAACATCACCTGCAGCTCAACCTGGCAAAGACTGAGCTTCTCACCTTCCCTGCCACTCCGACTCTACAGCATGTCACTATCCAACTAGGTTCATCAACAATTACCCTATCAAGTTTGGTCAGAAATCTTGTTGTAAACTTTGATGACCAGCTGACCTTCAAAGACCACATTGCAAAGACAGTTTGATCATGCATGTTTGCATTGCACAACATTAGAAAGATCAGGCCCTTCCTAATGGAACATGCTGCACAACGTCTTGTCCAGGCCTGTGTCATTTCTAGGCTGGACTGCTGCAAACCTCTACAAATGATTTAGAATTCAGCAACACGACTGGTTTTCAACGAGCCCAAAAGGGCCCATGTCACACCTCTCTTTATTTCCCTGCACTGGCTACAGGTTGTGGCTCATATCAAGTTCAAGTCATTGATGCTTGCATACAGAACAGACATGGGCTCCGCACTCTCCTACTTCGTCTTACGAGTCTACAGATCCTTCAGAAGCCTTAGATCTGTGAGTGACACCTCGTGGTAGTATCACAGAGAGGCACAAAATCACTTTACAGAACATTTTTGTTCACCGATCCTTGCTGATGGAATGATCTTCCCACTCCCATCCGGAATGCCAAATCCCTGACAATATTAATGCGACACCTGAAAACTCATAATTTCAGTCAACATTTGAGTTCATTCTAATTTGAAAAAAAGAAAAGAAAAAACAACAACTTTGTTTTCATTTTACTTAAAGGGGTCATATGATGTTGCTAAAAA
>NW_015625574.1:1148990-1150877 GCF_001515625.1 Sinocyclocheilus rhinocerous
AATGTGAATGTCTGCTGAAGTCTACCTCCTTTACTACGTGTGTTTTCCTGGTTCCCTTGAAGTTATTAAAATCCCATCATTAATGTACTCCTTGTCTCTCTTCGTTCCTTACTCCTCAGTCCGCTCAGCAGTAAACCCGTGACAGAATACCGGACCTAAAAAATAAGCGGCACCCCCTCTCCCCATTTGATTTCCGTTTTTTGAAAGTTTTTGGTTTGTTTTTTTTCCCCGTGCGTTCCTCCACGTCCCCAAATGGAGGAACGATTAATGTTTATCGCGTTGGCTCAGGCGAGCCCAGAATTCCCGAGTCAAGTCAGCCGGCAGTTAATGTGGCAAGCCGAACGAACATTGATATGGCAAGCCCGCCGGGCGATAATATGGCAAGCCTGCCATTCATTCATGAAGCCCCAGACTCCTCGTCTCTCTTCGTTCCTTGCTCCTCAGTCCACTCAGCAGTAAACCCGTGACAACAACATGGCGGCGGCAGCAGCAACAATAAAGTTATGCCTTCTTTCTTTGCGTAAACATTTGGGCGGTGTTATGCAAATCTTCCCACACAGTGATGTAGACATGTGGGGGCATGTTTAAACGAGGTGTTTTAGGAGGGCGTGGACCAGTCTTAACTTTTATAAAGAATTTCTCTTTGGGTTTGAGACTTTAGTCTTTGCAACTTTAGGGATCTTATCTATTCACGAACAGCTTGTAACACTCCAAAGAGAAAGGAAAACTTGAAATTGCATCATATGACCCCTTTAATCCCTCCCTGTTTCGTCTTTTGTACTAATTTGAACGATGTCTGAAACTTTATTACAAGCACTTCCTGTGCTTATTTGCCTCTTTATGATGAATCACTTTTTATATTTTAAATATAAGTCGCTTTGAATAAAAACATCTGCTAAATGAATAAATGTAAATAAATGTAAGGAGAGACTTACATCTCTAGACATCACCATGTCTAAAACTCTAACAACATGTTTAGTCAATAGATTGAGTATGTGTTTCACTATGTATGGAAACATCACACTAGCTAACTCCTCAGAGTTAGATGCAGTTAGTATCATATCCCCATTCAAACCAAAATAATAATAATTAAAAAAGTAATAATAAGAAATTAAACAAATAAATAAATAAATAAAACTTCCAGGCCTGCCACATGATTCTTACGTGTTAACAACTTGGGATCTGTTTGCACACAGCCAGAGTAAGAATGGGAAACGCTTGTTTGCTCAAACTGTGACCATGAACCATGTGACACCTTGGCAAATGTGCGCTCTGGTCTGCGAGGTGCAGTCATGCAACTTTCTTCCCTCAAGAAGAGGGCAAACAACACATCTTCAAAACTTTTTTTCTGAACTCCTACTCTTTTCACACACACACACACACACACACACACACACACACATACACACACACACACACACACCAAACATCACAACAACAAACACCACAGGCTAGATAATTAATGTGAAACACTGCTGTACATCAGTCTGGATATGTACATAGACGGACAATTAAAATCAATACAGATGGGAAAAAAAATAAAAAAAATAAAAAAATCACATGACTGTCAGCAATGGCTGCCAAACGAAAACCATAAATTAAAAATAAAATATATAAATAAAGTCCAATAACTTGTATGGAAATTTTCATTAAACATTTTATAGAAAAACACTGTTCTTTTAGAGTTTTTTTGGTAACACTTTACATTAAGGTTCCCTTTATAAAGGGTTTATAAAGGTGTTAGTATTCCAGCAGATTATAATTTAGCACCAAAAAATATACATATTTATATTTGATCTAATTTAAGCTTTGAGTAAATAATTAAATCAATGATTGAAAGCACAGTTACAGAACATTATCATATTAATAAGCAAACAGTAATTATTT
>NW_015625574.1:1152287-1165444 GCF_001515625.1 Sinocyclocheilus rhinocerous
TCATTACATTAAGGTTCACAGGTAATATTGTAATTACAATTTTCAATATTAATGTCTCATCAAGTCATGGGTGTGCTTTTATTATTTTTTCCCCAAAATAAAAATCAAGATTTAATAATTTCATCTTGATAAAAATATATATTGGTTTCTAATCATTGCTGTGGATAGGCATCATGAACTTTTGCGGAGAATCATGGATAAGGTACAGAGTAGATTCTGGTAAGAAACATTGTAAGAAAACATTAGATATAAATGAGAAAACCATAAATACAACACCCTTCAGTCTTGCTATAATAATACATTTTTGCTGCATCATGAAATAAATCAGGAATCTGGTTTTGAGTGAAATAAGTATTAATAAATATATTTGTTAAGCATTTATAACATGTGAGTTAAAAATGGTTCACTATTTGGCAGGTATTGCATTAAAATCACCCTTTTACTCATGCATTTATAACTGCTTATCAATGATTTATAATGCATTTGTGAGTGAGTTATTAGTCATTTATTAACACCTTTATAAACCCGTTATAAAGGGAACCTTAATGTAATGTGTTACCGTTTTCTTTCTGAAATATACACTGTAAAATGTAAAAACGTAATGAATAATAAATAACATAGTTTGATGTCACCATAATGGAGGTCAGTGTTTGTTTTAGTTGGGCTCTTGATCCTTTCTAACATTATTGTATCTCTGGCTGCATTCATTTTGTATTTCTGAAGCACATTTGTTATGGCACCAAATGCAAGAGGTGATGTTGGCTACATTTTGCTGGTGATATAGTCATCATGTGGTAGACTGATACATTGACTTCATCCAGGGGCTTTTATTAGTTGCTAATTTTACCTTATTTACTGCAACTTTGTGATATTATGTATTTTGTCAATAAAATATCTGAATATTTTGTTGACTGTCACCATTGTTGAGATTTATATGTTGATTTGTGACGTCTGTGTGGGTCTAAATGACCCTGTCAAAACATTTTCTGCATAGTGGCTTTATATTTAAATGATAAATTATATTAAATTATAAATTATTAAATGTTTATGTAATATCACAGCAGTGCAGTATGAAATTACTAATAGTAAATCATTTAATCAGAAAACACTCTAGATGAGATCAGTGTTTCTCTTACATTTTTGTCATAACCAACATGCTTCTGAAAACTAATGTTTAAAAAAAACAAATCAAGGATCAAGAGCCCATCTAAAGCAAACACTGATCTCAGGGTGACATCAAACTTTACTATTTTCAATAAAACATTGACATCTAAACCAGTCCAACTCAGTCCAAGCAGCTGAGTCCTTAGCCATCTTCAAGAATCGGCTAAAAACACATCTCTTCCATCTTTATTTGACCCTCTAACTCTAGCACCCTCTATTCTAATTCTATTCTTTATAAAAATAAAAAAACAACTTGCCCCTTTTAGACTTGCACTCCATTTATTTACTAACTGCTTGTTTTCTTTAAATTAAACTTAATTCTCAAGAACTTTTGTATGAAATCAAGTCAAACTGGTTAGTAATAAGTGAAGACAGGGGCGTAGCCATCATTTCAGAAGTGATGGGGACAGAAATTATATATACAGTATATATATATATATATATATATAAAACATTACAATATAAACACGTCCCCCACGTCCCCCGCGTAATCTACGCCCCTGAGTGAAGATGCTGAGATCTTGAGAGATCTGTTAGTGTTTAATGTTCTGTTGCTTCCAGTCATTTTTTAAAATATTTTTTTTCTTTAATATTTTTATTCTTTTTCTGTAAAATCTCTAATTAGCATATTTTACTTTAATTTTAGTTTTGTTTGGCAGCCATTTCTGCCTGTGCCATCTGTCCATTTGCTCCATCTGGTGGTGATTTCACAAATTATTATCGCCATTATTTTTGTAATTTTACATACATTTCTATGCAATTTAAGAAAACAGAAAAATACTATACTATAAAAATAATACAGTATTTTTTCTGTATATAAAAAAATGAGAATTGCTGTAATGTGTTCCTAATGGCATAATACTTAAAATAACAGCTGAGTAGTTAATTTTACAGATATTGTTAGTAATTTTACAGTGTTTTGAGTACAATTATAAAAATAGGATTGTTTTTTACAGTGTATTTTAAATTGATTCAATTGAAAAATTGATTGCATTGGACAGTAGGTCAGTTATAGGCATTTGGTCAATGACAGGGGGTCTCATATTCACATATACTGTACATATACATATACAGTACATATACATACACATACACATATACATACATGTTTGTGTGTGTGTTCCTTCCTATATTTTTTCATAAATTTAGAATACATTTTATTCTGAATGTTTTTGGTGAATATTAAAGTGTATATAAAAAAACTTTTTTTTTAAAATGTAGGAAGTGGCAGGGGCAACAGGAGCAGCTTGAGTTCATAGGGCTTTGTGAAAAGGCATCTAGTAAGTTAAGCTTTTATGTTTGCAATGAAATGACAAAGAAAAAACAGCTTTACCTTGTGTCGCCTTTGTCTAAGACATTTAAATTTCACCTCCCATCAATCTAGTGGTGTGATCACGGCCTCGACGTGTCCATACTAGATTGCTTCCATTATAATCAATGAAGCACAGCAAGTGTGTGACTGTGGCCTTGTTGATTATTATGAGAACAATCTGCAGCAGCCATTGTGGCAAAAAGCAAAAGAAAACATTTTCTGTGAAACTGCAGAATGTTTTCTTTAGTAATTACTTGATAGGAACACAGAATGCAAAATTAATTTCTAGAAGATTCCCCTGAGGACATTATCTCTCAAGATGGGAGATTAAATGACCAGTGATGAGCCTGTTTGATCGACTATGGCTCAGAAACCACATTTGGGTTACTCTGAGTACAAAGGGGTTGAGGTAGTGCATTGTTTCATTGAGAGATTGACAGACTACCCCAGAAGGTACAACTACAAATAAACTACTCGACACAAAATAACCCAGGAGACTGAAGCCAGCTGAAATCAACCAAAAAAGCAATCACCCAGCAAATAATTAAATTTTTTAATCAAATAGCAAGTCCTAGTCTATTGCAAGCGAGATTTAGCACATATGGACTAAAGTCCAATAGTACTAAAATGTGTTCTCACATTTTAATTGGTTGTGTTGTATAATACAGCCTTACAGAATCATAAGCTTTTATGATGTGCAGCATTATTTAACAGATGTTTTATTGGCTGAATGATAGATGAATTGTATTCTTTTTTGGGTGGAGAGAAAAAGTGTGAAAGTAGGCCATGTAGGTTGGTACTGTCATTATAAAGAGGGAAAGAATCAATTCAGGAGTCAATTCATCAATCAGTGGCTCATTAAAATGACACGTTCATATTATTTTCATGCTACTATCCACTTTTTGGATGCTTTCTTATTTGAGCCTTTTCTTTGAGTGCTTGCAATCTTTTTATACAGGGCATATATACTTTACATAATGACTGTCTTTCCTATTTGTCATTTGTTTCATGGAGCATGTAGACCAGAAGTAGTGCAGAACAAGAGAAACACTTTTATGTATCAAAATATATTAAATGGGATCAAAAATATTACTGCAATTTAAAATGCTCTATGAACACAGCTGAAGTTTAATTTGTTAAAATTTCTTCAACCTTCATTCATTTTCTGGCTGACTCTTATACATTTTTTTCAGGCAGAAACTGTTTAAAGTAAAGTAGGATGCATGCTCAGCTTTGCATTGCACCTGACAACACATCCTAATATGCTAAAAAGTAGCAAGTTCTTCTTCATCTTGATTTGTTTAGGGCATGTCCCACTCTGCTTTTTACGTAATGTTACACAATGTTTCCCCCTTGCTTTGCTGTAAAAAATGTAGAGCAGTCCTACCCACTGAGAGCCATGCAGAAATATCTACTTTGCTATAAATCGCTTCCAGCTGACATAATTTGAACTTTTAGATGAACAGAAATTCAGATCAAAAAAGTTTCAGATATATTTGACACATATATATTTGAAATAGTTTTCAAATGATTTGACACTTGCATCTATGTGTGTCACATGGTGTAATTCAACACATGTCCAGGAGAAGATGGCTTGTCTTTTGGTCTTTTTTGAGACAGCTTACGGCGAGCAATTCATTTGCAGCTCTGACTACATGGTTGACTCACTCTCGTTCAACACTACTATAACCGATGCATACTAGTGGTAGAGTGATCAGCTGATTTAAATATCCAATGAAACGGTACAATTGCTGATATATAATTTTTTTAACCAGACATTTTATTATTATTATTTCGGGGATAGGGGGTGTCCCATATTTGGCAACCCTAGTTCAGAGAGACGCACAGATGGAGGAACTCGCACACGCAACTTTCATCCCAAGCTTCAGCTGAACAAGCTTCAGTTTATATTGCAAAATTTATATACTATACACTTTTTAAGTATTTCAGCGAATGGAGAGAATAACAAAATTTTATGTGATCTGAAATTATATTTTTATTTGATTTGATGTTATTGGCTAAAACTAGTGCTGTGCAACGATTAATCATGATGAATTGCATCCAAAATAAAAGATTTTTTGTACATAATATATGTGTGTGTTCTGTTTATATTTATTATTTATATATAAATACACACACATGCATGTATATATTTAAGAAAAATATGTTGTTTATATATTAAATATATTTATATATAATATAAATTATATTAATATAAATATATACATGTAAATATTTTTTAAAAATATATACTGTATGTGTGTGTCTTTATATATACATAATAAATATACACAGTACACACACATATATTATATAAATAAAAACTTTTATTTTGGATGCGATTAATCTTTGCCCAGCACTAGCTAAAACACATTGCCTGAGCAAGTGCAGACCTGAGTAATTTTTTCATTCACATGAATCACAGCATAGTCCCATTGCAACTGAACTCAGACCTAAACCAAAAGGTACTCACAGTTCAGTAATGTGGTTTACTCGCCAATCCACATGTCATTTTGCACCCAGTGGTGTGCTTAAATTGGGTGTTGATTGAGCAGAGCAGAGTAGGTGTTTTCAATTCATTCAATTCAACCATGCTCATGCAGTGGATTGTGGGATTGACGGCGGATCAGAGAAAGCACTGAAAGTGTCTGAGGGCATCCAAAAGTAGAGAAATGCTCATCTTTATGGAAATGAGGAACCACAAAAGGCTTTTCAGTCGGTACATGTTTGTTAAATATTGTAGTTTAGGTGCTTTTAGATGCTGTTTAGATGAAAGAGACTACGATGTCAACAGTTTGACTGTGACCAATCATTAATTACGACAGGTTGAATTATTTTGTAGAAGCCTGGAGAGGCACAGTGCTGGAAAGCTGCCAACTAACTGTCTCGACATCAGAATGCAGAAAAGTCTCCAGGGAAAACTTGGGTTAAGGATATAGTGGCAAATATATTTTGCAAGCTTTTCTCTGCAGCCTTATTTTTCCTGATTACAGGCAGCCATACTCAGCTTGTCTATCACAGATGGTGGTTATTTCAAGGTTTGCAAACCTTGAAATAAACGTTTAGACAGTACACATCATTTGCACATGTGTAGTACACTTATTCTTTAGGGTTGGGACAAAATATTTCCTACAATTTAAGTTTTAAAAAGTAGCAACTCTTGCATTTTAAAAATAAATCATAGATTAGAGCTCATTAGAGATCCAAAATTATGGAAGTGACTAGAGGTGGGCGATATATGACCAAAATGTTCACGCTATTTTAATTTACAACATTTCACAATGTTATGATATCACATGTTCAGATGTCATTGAAAATTCGCATAATTCTCTGTTAAAGTAAACAGTAAAAAAATAAATTTCTAATATCATTTCTATGCTGATTACACTTGAGCTTTACTCCTGATTTCAATCACCTGCAGGTCATCCTTGCAAAGACAGAGCTTCTTGTTTTCCATGGCACTTCAACGATACTGCACAATTTCACCATACAGATAGAAGCATCAACAATAATCGCATCTGGTTCAGTTAGATTTCAAGCAGAAATCTTCCAACTCTTAGGACAATTAGCCATGGTTTCATTGTAGTAAAAGTGTAGTAACCATGTTTTTTGGCTGATTTCCATTTGTATAACCACAGTTTTACTACAAATATCATGGTTAGTGTAGCAAAGCCATGGTTAATTTGTGGTTACCATGGTTTAACTACAAAAACAAGTTTTTTTTTTTTTTTTTTTTTTAAAACCACGGTTAATTTTCGTAAAGGAAGCTCTATGCAGACAGCTGAGGACTTGACAATATTCAAGAAACAACTAAAAACTCATCTCTTTCATGAGCAAAAACAAGTTTTTTTTTTTTTTTTTTGTAGTAAAACCACGGTTAATTTTCGTAAAGGAAGCTCTATGCAGACAGCTGAGGACTTGACAATATTCAAGAAACAACTAAAAACTCATCTCTTTCATGAGCACTAAGCTTCATCCTGCTGAAAAAATTATTATTTTTTTCTTCTATCCCTTCTTCTTCTAGCTTGTACTATTCTGTACAATGTTTGAAACATTTTATTGCTAGCACTTCTCGTGTTTCTTAAACATTTCCTGTTTAAGATAATTTGCTTGTTGTATTCCATATTTGTTAGTTGCTTTGGATAAAAGTGTCTGCTAAATGAATAAACATAAATGTACATGTAAATGCAACATTGCTTACCTATTACATCTTAGTTCAGGGCACCAGTCAAAGACCTTTACCTTGGCAGTAGCTGTTCAATCATTTAGAATTAATGTAAACTGGAGAGAGTTGGTCAGCTGATTTATGTGGAGGATTGGTGAGATAACTTGTAGCTAACTTGTAGAGCCTCTTACTGTATTATCAACACTAGGAAGACAAGTCCTAGTCAAGGAAGACAAGTCCTAATCAACAACTATTAAATGAATACCATGAATGCTAAGGAATAAAGTGCATAAGAGGCATAAAATGCAAGTAATGAAGTTGGATGTTGCTATGGCAGTTACATTATATTATAGAAACTGTTGCTTCTCTAAAAACAAATAATGCGATGAGCCTTATCATGCAATAAACAACTAAATTAAAGATGAAAACGACTTGTTTTAGGTATGATAAAATAATGTATTACATTTTTTCCTGACACAGTTCCCTTCAACTCTTGAGATGAAGCTGTCTGCCATGGTATTACATTCCATCTGTCTATATCTATCTTTAATTTGAAATTCAAGACATCATCATCTTAATCTTAATATAAACCCCAATGTATTTAATCGATTTATTGTGCCAGTCAAATCTAAAATTGTTTTTGATATTTAATTGGCGATTTGCGAATCAGCTTTTTTTTTGTATGTTTAAAGCTGCAGTACATAACTTAATGACACGTTTAAATTCTAAGCTACTACTGAAAGAACAAAGCTATACAAACTCTGTACACATACACTCCACATAGTCAGGTCTTTTTATTTCTGTTTATAGATGTGACATAACCACACAATGACGAATGACATTAAACTGATGAAAAACACCTAAATTTCTAAATCATTATTATAAGCTTACCATTGCAAATCAATATAAGGCAATTTTAGTCAGGACCACTTTGGCAAAGAAAATAATGAAAGTTGGCTTAAACTGGGCATACACTGTGCGATTTCATGTCGCCATGGTGCCATTTCTGTTTGCACATAGACGCAGTGACATGTTAGAAATAAATCTGACCATCCGATCACTGCTCTTGTTACCCCCTGTACACTATACAACAAATGATGCATGACAAAGCTGAAATTTGGCCTGACAAAAAAAATAAAAATAAATTAGGACATTGGACAAAAATCGCACATTGTATACCTGGCTTTAGCTGAAGAGGAAGTAAAAGTGCCACACACACACACACACACACACATATATATATATATATATATATATATACTGTATACACACACACACGCACACAGCTGTTCTTGGCCTATGTGGCCGTCCAGGACTAATGATTATGCTTGATGAGACAGTTTTGAACACTTATGTCTTATTTACTTGCTCAACAACCAGTTTTTGTTAATTAAAAAAAATGTTGCACTTTAACTTCCCTTTACTTTAATATGCTGAACAAGCTTTAAATTGTATCCTGGAGAAAAGGCAATTTTATACAGAAGTTTCACACATTAACACAGGAAGGGAGTTTAAAGGCTGTCTTGGGTAAATTAAAATATAAGTAAAGAAAGCAATTTTGTGTTCTGACTTGACTATATCAATTCTTTTCATATCTTCTTTTTAAATAATCGATTGTAGTTCTATATACACCACACAAAGGGGTGAAATATATCCAATTTACTGCATCAAAAGCTTTTGCAACATCTAAGCACAACATTACCACCTCAATATTGTGTTTTTGGATGTGCCTAATAATATGAAATGTCTGCCTTAAATTACATCGAGTCTTTCTTTCTCAGATAAATCCAGTTTGATCATAAGAGGATGTAGGGAATGCAGAAAGCATCTTGTGACTTTGAATATTGTTGTCTAAAATAAGTTTCAAATATTTTTTGAATATCCTGTATCTTATAATATGTATCTTTGATTCATATTTTCTTAATTTACTTAAAACATTCATCCATTTAGATCCCACCTCATAATATTTAGAATTTGTAAACTTGAAAGGATAATTCACCCAAAAATGAAAATTCTGTCATCAATTACTTACCCTGAAGTTCAATTCAATTCAAGTTTATTTGTATAGCGCTTTTCACGATACAAATCGTTAATGAAAAATGAAGTTGTTCCAAACCTGTATGAATTCTCAAAAACTGTATGAATCTTTTGCTGAAGACAGAAGATATATTGTAAAATGTGGGTAACCAAACAGTTGACGATAGCCAGTGACATCCATAATATTGAAAAAATTCTGTGGAAGTTCATGGCCACCGTCAACTGTTTGGTGTAGCGTCTGCGTAGAATCATGCATGATCTTTGGGTTTTATGGCTTAAGAGACCTTGGTTACCTGCATTCTTCAAATTGTCTTCTGTGTGCAATGGAAAAAAGAAATATATACAGGTTTGGAACAACTTCAAGGTCAGGAAATGTCAGAATTTTCATTTTTGGGTGAACTATTCCTTTAAGCTTTTTTCTATGTCTTGAGAACATAAGTCATCTATTCTCTTTCTATTTTTTTGTTTTGTTTGTTTTTTAGATATTTTGAGGGGTATCTTGTTTTATATTACACTTCCATCTTTTTAGCTGAAGCTGGAGTTCTTGGATTTGCAGCTGCCTTTTCTTTTACAAAAAAAAAAAAAAGAGAGAGACTGCAATAATTTTCCCTTGCATTACTGCTTTATCTGTATCCCCCAGTAATAGAGATTTGTTTTATGTTGATTTAGAAGAACTGATAAAGGAGTGCAAGACTGGGCTCAGGAACTTTCACTGATACAGGACACTTCAATAAAACAATAAATCTGTCACAGATCACTCGGAGAAAACATAGATCCAAGTGCAGTTTTAAGATCCCAAAAAAACAAAGATCCAAAAACAGAGCAACTGGCAGAAAACAAAAGATGCAAAGTAATCCAACACAGGGTAACAGAAAACAATAGTGAAGCAAACAAGGGCTAACAGAACGTGGTATATATAGGGGAACTAATAAGACTAATAACACACCGCTGGAAACAATGAGAACTAATAATCAAAGCAAAGAGTGATGGGGAATGAAGTCCAAAACAAACTATGATCCAGAAGGAGTGCCCTCTTGTGGCTGTCATGGGCACTCCAGCAGATGGCTGTGATATGAACCCCCCCTTTAAGGAGCGGATTCCAGATGCTCCACCAAGAGTCAAGAAAGTCCAGGAGGGAGGTGGAATGGAGGTGGATCAGGGGGAGAGATGGTGGACCAGGCCAGTGTAGTGGAAGAGGGCCTGGAGACAGAGGCAGACCAGGGTGCCAGAACGGAACTGGCAGGGCAGGAGGCCAAGGCGGGGCCGGCAGGGCAAACCAGCGAGGCTCCGGCCAAACAGGTTCCCTGGTGAATGGCCAGGGCAGGGCCGAAGGGACAGACCAGCGAGGCTCCAGCCAAACAGGTAGCCTGGCGGATGACCAGGGCAGAGCCAGAAGGAAGGGAAGAGCTGAAGACCACCTCAGCAGAGCTGACAAAGCAGATGACCCCCCCTCCCCAGCAGCTCAGGCAGGACTGCAATGAAGAACACAGAGAGGTTAGTAACAGCCTTGATGGCCGCAATAGGACAGGCAAAACAGCTCAACAACGATCTCCTTGACCATGACAGGGCACTGAGTGAATTCAGAGGCAGTCATTTTGACCATAATAGGCAGGGCTAAGAGTTCATGATTGTCTTCTAGGGCTGAGACTGGTATGACAGGGGATTCACTGACGGTCTCCATGACCTCGTCTGGAGAAAAGAAGAGTTCATAAGTGGACACCCCTGTCTTGAGAGGAACTAAAGTGAACATCCCTGCCACCTCTGGAGGTTCTACATCGGATGCCGCCACCTCGAGAGGAACTGGAGCGGGCTCAGGAGTGGACTCCTGGACTGGAGTGGGCTCTGGGGTGAACTCATAGACTTGAGTGGGATCGGGACTAAACTCATAAACTTGAGTAGTCTCTGGAGTGGACTCCTGGACTGGAGCGGGCTCTGGAGTGGATTCTGTGGACTCCCGGACTGAAGCAGGCTCTGGAGTGGACTCCGAGGACACCGGATTTAGATCCTCCAGGACCACCAGACTTGGGACCACAGGAGCGGACTAAGCTGCCCTCCTTCTCAGCCTTCATTTATGTGTCAGAGATAGGGTAGTTTATTCTCTGGAGGTGTTATAGCGGACTTGGGCATCTCCAGGCGCACTGTAATGGGCTCCGAGTGATCTGGGGTTACCACTAAACTGTGGTAACAAAGATAGTCAACGAAACCCCAATAATCCAGAGTCTGAAGTCCCTTCATCTCGCACTGGGGCCGAGGTTCATCCAGGCAAACATAATGTGCCGCATCATTATAATTCAGCCCCACCGCCAAAATAACTGGGCGAAATCTCCTACCTCCATCCCCTGCTGGCACAGAGCCAACAAGGACCAAAATCATTCCATCCTCTCCTTTCTAGTGGCTGAAGGAAGAATATGATTGCCCCTGGTCCAAAAACAGAGAACACTGCCTAACTGCGGGATCTGATGTTGGCTTCAGTATTCTGTCACGGCTCACTCAGAGAAAACACAGAAGATCCAAGTGCAGTTTTAATATTCCAAAAACAGAGCAACTGGCAGAAAACAAAAGCCAAAAGTAATCCAACACAGGGTAACAAAAAACAACTCTGAAGCAAACAAGGGCTAACAGAACATGGTACAGTATATATAGGGGAACTAATAAGACTAATAACACACAGCTGGAAACAATGAGAACTAATAATCAAAGCAAAGGGTGATGGGAAATGAAGTCCAAAACAAACAAACTATGATCCAGAAGGAGTGCCCTCTGGTGGCTGCCATGAGCACTCTAGCAGATGGCTGTGACAAAAACTACAAAACCTGGAGAAAAGATCACAAGGCAATGGCACAGAAAACCATTTGCCTAATCTGCCCGTCCACCCATCCTGAATCCCTCCTCTCCACTTTCCCTCTCCTCTACCACCAGGCTTAAGTCACTTAAAGTTAACTAAGTATGTCTATATATCACATTTTATATATCTTGTGAATCTGTTATTTTTTCCCTTTCATGTTTAGTGTCATTTTAAATGTCTCAGTGCAAGTTGTAAAATGGTCTCACAGCAGTCACTTATGTCTTGGGAAAGATTAAGGCTACGTCCACACGAAGCCAGAGCTTTCCCTATCCAATCTTTTTTTCCCCTCGTCTCAAGAAATATCTGCGTCCACACGAAACCACAAAACTGTCACAAAACGATGTATTATACATGCCAGACCAGCATGTGGCGCTGTAATTCTGCCACAGAGATACACTAAAAACGGAGAAGAAGACTTGGACTATGCGCATAAACCTTGCGAGCGGTATACAAACGAACATGGAACAATACATTTATTAATCTGTGTTAATGTTAGTTAATAAAAAGACAATCGTTCAGTATTTGTTCATGTTTTTGTTGTTGTTACGTGACGTAGCGGTGTCTGACTAGGGGCGAGATGTGGGCTGATGACATCATCATTTCAGAAAATATACGGATTGACTGTACACACGAAAACGCAAGGGTGTCATTTTATCCACTCTGGGACCCGGTTGAAAAAAATATCGGTTTCACTCTCCCAAAATGCCGGATCCGTCTGGCGCCCTCTCATTTCTCCCACAGACAGCAGCGTGTGACCGTCCAGCCCCACAGGAGCACTGCACGGACATTCTGCACTGGGAAGATGGAAGAGAGCACTCACGGCACCGGAGCACCTACCTGGACCTTTCTCCCTACCCCCCACCTCACCAATAAATCCACCCTCCGGGGTATTTATTAAGATTTCCTTGTCGTGCGATTCTTCACCCCGTTACAAGCTATACGTGTGGACGGGGCCTAAAAAACTGATGTGGGGTATTCCTCTCATAAGGTCTGGCCAGGTGTGACTCTTGGGTCACACTCTCTTGACTCTCACATTTGTCTCCTGAAAAGTTTAGATTAGAGATCTCAACAACATCACACACTGTGCTTAGATTTTTCTCCTTAGCTAGAGACTCTGGATCTCTCACATTTGTCTCCTGAAAAGTTTAGATTAGAGATCTCCACAACATCACACACTGTGCTTAGATTTTTCTCTTTAGCTAAATAATCTGGGGGTCTCATATTTGTCTCCTGTAAAGCTTTAGAAGAGATCTCAACTTTACAAAGTGTGCATCAAGTCAAGTACTTAAAAGGCACTAAATAAAGGGGGAAAATCATAAATTCAGAGTTACAGGCTATATTGAGAGAGAAATTATGCAGAAATAAGGATAATGTTACTTTTTATAAGACGATGTTTATGTACTTAGGCACATCATTTGTTGTTAGAAATAGTAATGTTGATGCCTTAATCAAAACTGATTTACAGAAAATGTAACTCGGGAGCTTTCTTTGCTGAAAGGCACATAAATGGCTTATGACTCAGTCTTGATTATTAATTGACTAATTTGATTATTAATACATATTATATGGTAGACCTGTTTGAGCTCATATTGAGGCATTTGACTTGGTGCACACTTTGTAAAGTTATTGAGATC
>NW_015625574.1:1166340-1172923 GCF_001515625.1 Sinocyclocheilus rhinocerous
TCTCTTCTAAACTTTTGAGGAGACAAATGTGAGAGATCCAGAGTCTCTAGCTAAGGAGAAATATCTGAGCACAGTGTGTAAAGTTCAGATCTCTTCTAAAGCTTTAAAGGAGACCACTGTGAGAGTGTTAGAGTTTTTGTCTCGGGAGACAAGTTTGAGAAGCAGGAGAAAAAGGCACTAAATAAAGGGGGAAAATCATAAATTCAGAGTTACAGGCTATATTGAGAGAGAAATTATGCAGAAATAAGGATAATGTTACTTTTTATAAGACATGTAGACAGTGTTTTATTGCACAATGATTTAACAGAGGAAACCATAACCTATATTTACATACATGCATAAATGGGCTGTACAAGACAAAATTTTAATGCTAAGCAAAAAAAAAAAACCCTGCTACACTAGTGTTACATTTGTTAAAAAAGGTATTGCTCTTATAGTAAACATCTTGCACTTGTAAGTCCTTTCTAGTGTGTTTGGAAAATGTGGTGTATAGACAATGCTGGACATCGAAGATAAATGTAAACATTTAAACTAGTAACCCTTGATATTCTGAAATGTTTAATGCTATTTAAATGATAGTTTTAGTATTTACAATATTAGTAAAAGTTTAACATTTCTCCTAAAATAAAACTGAAGACATCTTAAGACAAAGCTGATATCTCAATGAGACATATAAGAGAATCAGCCCTTAGTATCCTGAGCGTAGCGTAATCTCTGTCAGAGCCATAGCCTTGTGGATAGCACATCGACAGCATGGGTTCAAATCTCAGCAAAAGGTACTTTCCTGCTCCTGTTCAATTCTCAGCTGTCCAATTGTTTCCTGTCTCTACTCCTACTGCCCAGGTGAAAAATAAATATATTTAAATTGTGCTTTTTCAGACATACTTACTATATTTAAATTATACTATACTAAGTGCATATTAAATGTATTATTTTGAAACAACTTTAAGTATATTAAGTGTATTTCAAGATATGTTTAAGTTTGATTTTAATCTATTTGTAATATACTTAATATATTGAAATTGTGTTAAATTGGAACCACTGTATGTTTGAGCTCATATTGAGGCATTTGACTTGGTGCACACTTTGTAAAGTTATTGAGATCTCTTCTGAAATTGAGGAGAGAAATGTGAGAGCTCTCGAGTATTTGGTGTAGGAGAAAAATCTGAGCACAGTGTGCAATGTTGTTGAGATCTCTTCTAAACTTTTGAGGAGACAAATGTGAGAGATCCAGAGTCTCTAGCTAAGGAGAAATATAAGCATATATTTAATACAAAAGTACTTCTAGTATACTTTTTAGAAATATATTAAAATGCAATTCAATATATTTTTATTGCACTTCAAATAAGCATGTTGGGAATACAAATGTATTATAAACATACTACTTGAATTTCAAGTATATTTTTAATACATTTAATACTACGTCTTTTTCACCTGGGTGTCCTGACCATTAAAGCTGAAAACCCCCATTACAATAAAAAAGCAACCTCTGAGTAGTAAAACATTTTTATAATGGAGTCTTGCAAGAGATTACAGCAAGCCAATAAAGAGATCTCCCATGTTTCTCACACGTTTCTCTCCCATTGTCATTTTGGATTACTTTCTTTCAGAACTTTCTCATGTCTCAGTTGTCTACTTTTATTTCTCCTAAGGATTTTTAGGAGAAATATCTGAGACACTGTTGAGACCAAAATGAGAAATACATGAGATTCACAACTACGTCTCCTGAGGTTAGAAAGAGCAACCACTGAGCAATAAAATATTCCTATAATGGAGTCTTGATAGAGATTGCAGCAAGACAATAAAGAGATATTCTATGTTTCTTCCACCACATTCTCAGTTTTGACTCTTTTTTTTCTCAAATATTTCTCATTTGTGTCTACTTACATTTCTACTAAAGAATTTTAGGAGAAACATCTGAAATGCTGTTGATACTAAAAATGAGCGATATGAGAATCTCAACTAAGTCTCCTGAGCTTAGGTAAAGCAGCCACTGAGCAATAATTTTTTTTCCCCAATGGGCTGGCCTCGTTAAAAACGCAGACTCCATACCTGTATGTATTTACTCATCTGAGAAGTTTCTACTTACCTTTCTTCTCCATTGTTGATCTCCAAGTCTTTTTTTCCAAGTCCTTCTTCAGTGATTTCCCTCATCTCCTTCCTTTGATCTCTAACATCTTTGTCTATATCCTTATGCTCACCTGTTTCACTAATTCCTTTGTGTACAATAAATACGTGTAGCTGTGTTCACTAACTTTTGTCTCCAGAGTCTCACAGAAGGCCAGACCACCACTATGAACTCTGCAAGCACAGCACCACCCGATCCCTTCCAAGAATTAGCGGACAACCACCACTGTGCACTCACTTCACAGCTCCTTCTTCCAGTACCTCCACTACACACTCCAACGCTCCCTCACCACCTGTCCACACCAGCAGTCCTTTTTCCCCCGTGCCCTACTCTGGCTTGTTGGAGACTGCAGCGGCTTTCTTCTCCAGTGTTTGTTCTCCTTTGAGATGCAGCTGCATTGCTGCTGCATTGAGCATGCTAAAATCTCTTTCATTCTCTCTGTCCTCACAGTGGGTGCAAACAATATGGAATGAATCTGGTCCTACCTTGAAACCCTCCTGACGCACATTCTCTGGGTGACACTTCTGTTAGTGAGCAACTTTATAAGTTATACCAAGGAAAGATCTCTATTGTTAATTATGTCTTGCAGTTCTGTACCCTAGAAGCTGCCAGTTGGTGGAATGAACCAGCATTATTGACCTCCTACCATTAGGGAATTGAGTCGGCATTGCGGATGCAGCGTGTGACGACTCCATCTGTGTTAAGTTCTTAATTCAACTCTCCATCAGAGTCTCCCAAAGAATTAAGAACTGCCTTGAAGAGACCACCACCCTGCAATCCTACATTCCCCATTGTCAGCCAAACATCAAGCTCTCCAGAACCTGGCAGCGAGCCCATGCAGCTGGACTCCTATTGATTCTCTCCAATTGTGTGGGTGCCATACAGATGCAAGTCCCATTCACATTCGGAAAACATAATCCTCCTGGTTCTATTTATGCCCTAAACGAGTCTTCCAACTACCACTACACAGACCATGGGACTGTGCAACTGACCTCCTGCCTGGTGAATCAGTGCCCCAAGGTAAAATTTCCACCCTCCCTGCAAAAACAGTAGGCCATGGAGGAGCATGTGGAAGAAGCATTCCAACAAGGCTACATCCATCCATCCACATCCCCTGTTGCTTCCAGTTTCATCTTTGTGACGAAAAAATTATGGAGTCCTAGTCAGCCCTATGGACGATATAATTGCCAAAGCAACCTTCTGTACCAAAGTACCTTCTGTTATTGCCACAATAACTCCTAGAACCGCTTTCTCGCCTGGGCCAAGTATGCACAAAATTCCCTCAGACGGCCAGCTACAGGGCTAATGCCTTTCAAGTGCGAACTTGGCTTCCAACCTCTTATATTCCCCTTTTCTGGGGAACCATCTGATCTCCCCTCAGTGGATCATTGGTTCTCAGAGAACAAGAGGGTCTGGGATGCTTCATGCCACCATCTACAATGGGCAGTGCGCTGTCAGAAGAGCTATGTTGATGTCCAGAGATCCAACTCTGTAGTCTTTCAGCCCAGACAGAAGGTGTTGGACCTCCACAACGGACATCAGGCTGCACCTGCCCCCATGAAGCTCAATTCCAGATATATTGGTCCCTTCCTCATCGTCAAGCAGATCAACCTGGTCACATACAAACTGAAAAGTGAAAACCATCTGTCTCAAATCAGCAAATTGGAATGATTTTTGAAGGATCACGTGACACTGAAGACTGAGTAATGGCTACTGAAAACTCAGCTTTGCATCACAGGAATAAATTACATTTCAACATTTCTTCCAAAAATCCAACCTGTTCCCCATTCTCCATTTATACACACATTCGAACTTCTCACAAAAACTTTCCGCCTAATTCACAACACATGTGTACGCATACAAATTTGTTCTTAACCTCTTCCCAATGTTAGTGAATTTGAAGTATTCAAAATGAGTGGCCTTGTGCACAGGGTTAGTCATTTGCATAAAACATGCCCAGACCATTTCCATATAAGGGCTTTCTGCACAACCTTTCCTTTACACCTTTCGTCACTCTTGTCAAAGATACTCCACACAAACCCATATGATACTCTCGCCAGATCTTTGAGCAATACCAAGTGTGCAGTCCTTAAAACTAGTTAATACACAAAAAAACACCTTTTATCCAGACCCATTTTACAGAGCTCTCATTAGCCAACTGTACATACACTGTTATTCAGAGAAACCTCACTTTATACGATGAAATAATTTTAAGTTGAACATTTTAATTTTATCGTAATTATATATAATTATAAATAATATATAACTGTTATCCTAAAATGAAACATACTTTTTGTCTTAACTATATAGAGTTTCGCTCCAACCCCAATTAAACACACCTGAACCAGCTAATTAAGGTCTTACTAGGCATACTAGAAACTTCCAGGCAAGTGTGTTGAGGCAAGTTGGAGCTAAACTCTGCAGAACAGTGGCCCTACAGCACCAAGCTTGGACACCCCTGTTGTAGACTCTGCCAATGATTGTCTTCTCTGAAATTCTTCAGATCACAGAAAATTGTCTTGAGGCAAATGTTAGTTTATTCCATTCAGATGAACAATCTTCATCTCTAATTTCATTTCAAGTCGTCTTTGTTGTTTTGTCTGCCTTCCTCATGTCATCTCTCCTATTTCTTTCTGTACAGGTATATTGTCTTCTTTTGAATAGTTAAGGAGCTTTATAAAGATTTCACTTATTCAATGTGGGGACAGCATTTGCACTTTACTGCAATTTTCTCTTTGGCTCTACTAAATTTTTTTTTAATTTGGACGTTTGTTGATCTTTTTTTATTTCACAAAAAAGCTATACTTCTCCATAAATCCTCTTTAGACATTAGAAAAAGTAGTCATTTCGAGTCAGTTTGGGTCTCTTCCTCACACAAAGCTATCATATTTCTTCAGAATTCTGCATTAATCACATGGACTACTTTTATGGTTCTTATATATGGCCAATACCAGTTTTCTTTCACCATTACTCTTTAATTATCATGCCACCAAGTCTGAAAGTCATTTTCTCGTTTCTTTCATATGGTCATTCTGTATACTATATGCTGGTAGACAACCCAGTTAATATAGTTATCTACTGTAGATGTGAAAAGAACACTTACCCACTCTCAGTAAAAAGTTGGTATGTGTATGTTTTGTTTTAGTTTTGGTCATGTTCACACCCCACCTCCAAGTAATATCGTTATCAATTAACCCATATTGTCATTTATATTACCTAAAACGGGGTCTCTAGAGTATGCAATTTTTTTTATGAGCAGATAAATATCTTTAGACAGGCAAAAGTGCTATTGTCATCTCTGACATTTGCTTTGATGTGAATGAGAGTGCAAACAGTGCTAAATGTCATCAGAAGTGCCAGACATGAAAGACAGGAAAATCTCACACACATCTGTTCCTCTTCCTTCAGAACCAAACCATCACAACAGGCAGAAATCCCCAAAGGCTTTGAGATCTCTGAGGAATTGTCAGGGGTATTACAAATGCTGGTGCTGAAAGTGAAATCGAGCTCTGTCTGTGACAGATCTTTGATATTCAATGCTGAATTTCTGTGCTGTACACTGGAATTAGACTGTAACATGCAGCACAAATAAGAAAATCTCTGAAAGACAGAGTCTTAATAGCTTACTGAGTGTTAATAACTTTTGTTGTTAATGTATCTTTCGGTAGTTGAGAAGTCTTAGTATTGCTGCCTTTCTGGAAATTCCTCCCAGAAAGTGCACGAGTCATACATGTGTTATGATATCTAGTCAAGTGATTTTAATGTGACACATTATGTTTTTTTCAGATTCATAAATGCTGCGTCAAGGTCATTTAAAGGGTTAGTTCACCCAAAAATTAAAATTAGTCCATAAATTACTCACCCTCAAGTCATCCTAGGTATATATGACTGTAGGGAGTGAAATGTAAGGTTAAAATTAATGTTCTATAACTTTAAATAAGATCTAGAGGTAATATCGCAAGAACAGAGACATGATCGCGGGAGAGAATGATCTGTGCGCAGTTGTGAGAGTGTAGAGCGAGAGATGACGCGCACTGTGTAATCGGATGTGTCTAATTCATGATGTTCACCTCTTCATGTTTAATAAATCAAGTGTTATGATCTGCCGAGCTCCCTGTCGGTGTCCTCCTTGCAACAAAGCCAAGAACCCACAAGCCAGCGTGCGGTAAGAACTGTGAAGCTCGCATATAGAAACTACGTGCGTTACATGACTTTCTTCTTTCAGACGTATCCAGTCGGAGTTATATAAAAAATTGTCTTTGATCTTTCAAGCTGTTTAATGGCAGTCAGTGGGTGTTGCATGCATCAGTCCAAAAGAAATTAAATAAAAAGCGCCCCATCCATAAAAAAAAGTGTCTCACACGTCTCCAGGGGGTGAACAAAGGCCTCCTGTAGCGAATTGATGCGTTTTTGTAAGAAAAATATCCATATTCAAAACGTAATAATCACTTTAAT
>NW_015625574.1:1173034-1183203 GCF_001515625.1 Sinocyclocheilus rhinocerous
GTGCGTCACTTCTGAGCGGCGCATGCGCAAAGCCGAACTCATATGTCATCCGCCCGGAACTGCTTCCGTTTACAACAGTGAGCGCAAGCTAAATTAAATTGATTATTACGTTTTAAATATGGTTATTTTTCTTACAAAAATGCATCGATTCGCTACAGGAGGCCTTTGTTCACCCCCCGGCGCTGTGTGAGACACTTTTTTTATGGATGGGTGCTTTTTATTCACTTATTTTGGACTGATGCACTGCAACACCCGGAGTGCCATTAAACAGCTTGAAAGATCAAAGACAATTTTTTATATAACTCCGACTGGATTCGTCTGAAAGAAGAAAGTCATATACACCTAGGATGACTTGAAGGTGAGTAATTTATGGGCTAATTTTCATTTTTGGGTGAACTAACCCTTTAAGTAATTTATGCCAAAAAGGCATTAGTTTTCAAATTAGTATGTGTAGTAACCGAAAAGGTATGAACACAGGCTATACAAATTTCAGTGGAGAAGAAGATTGTCAGTGACAGTTTGGGTCTGTTCCTCACACAAAACTATCATATTTCTTCAGAATTCTGCATTAATGACATGGACTACTTTTATGGTTCTTATATATGGCCAATACAAGTTTTCTTCCACCATTACTCTTTAATTAACATGCCACCAAGTCTGAAAGTCAAGGTTTACAAAAAAGAGTTTCTGTGTTCATATGGTCATTCTGTATACTGTATGCTGATAGACAACCCAGATAATATATATTCTACTGTAGATGTAATAAGAACACTTACTCACTGTTTGCACTTCCACTGTCTAAGATACAATTACTCAAGTAATATTAGATAGCAAGATGGGAACAGCACAGCAGTGGCACAGCTGTCAGATGCAGTCTCACCTGGGTTTGTGTGGGCTGAGTTGAGGATTCCACTCTTCCACTTGTATGTTTAGCCTGAAATGTGCAGTAGTTGCATTTCCATTGTTGACACTGAAATGTCAGGTAAGTGCAGATTCAGGAAATTCATGAGACTGAGAATTCCACCAGCTATGACTCCTCATCCACTTTGAAATGCACATTTGCCGACTGCAGTCTTGTTACTGGAGCTAATGTAGTTGTTTCACTTTTAGAAATTTTACTTCCGTAATGTGACATATTTTAAGTAAAACAGGATATTCATGAGTTTGATTGAATCATAAAACTATGATAGTATAACAGTTTGTAACCATGAATGTGCAAATTTGAGATCACATCTACTTTTATTCTATACTATAGACTGAATGTCTCATGCAGCTAGGTCAGTCTGTGGCCTAGTTTAAATCAGCTATGTTTGACATACTGTAGCAAACCCAAAATTTATCTAGTTCTGAAAAATTCACCAGTTGATATTTTGACTGCTTGCATTCTTGATTTGCATCATTGTTACATTTTTCAAACAATTTTCATTGTATAAATAGCCATATAAATAAAGGTTACTTGATTTACCATTTGTGCATTAACATACACTATTATTTTTGATATTACATTGAACAGCCAAAAGGAGGATTTGAATGGAGCCTTTTTCATGTTGTTTTCTGATCAGTTGGAAACTAGAGGAATTTAGTATCCTAGCTTTTGTTGTTCAGTCTGCCAACACCATCCATTTATTGAAGTGTAATCCTACACTTTTCTAATTTGCTGATGCCCATAACTTTGATGGGCCAAGCCATTATATCATTGTGATAGGAATGGATCTGATCCCTGTTGAAAAGCTGAAAGCAGAATAGTTGGTCACAAAAATATGTTGTGTTTTGGAAGTGGCAGCCCATAACACCTGGAGTTATCTGTACTAAATCAGTAAATTGCAAACTATTCAATCAGTAAATTTTGAAGTTATTGTCTGCTTTGAGCTATGAGAACGTCTTAGTTACGTATGTAACCCTCGTTCCCTGAAGGAGGGAACAGAGATGTCACATCGGTAATGACCAACTTTGGGATCTCGCTAACAGAGACCAATCTACTTAGAGTGTAAACTAAACGAGCCAATGCACATTGGCATGCGATGATTGCATCCAGCTGCCGCTGATTGCAGCGCGAGTATAACTAGGCAGCAGGTGCAACGCATACTCCTTCAGGGAACGAGGGTTACATACGTAACCGAGACGTCACATCGGTAATGACCGACTTTGGGATCCCTACCAAAGCACCACAGATGCTGCCACTTCCAGTGTCCTGTGCGAGCCTCCTGCGCCCTCCAGCCCTCTACCGGTTCTCACGGATTCATCGAGTGAGGGCCTGGCGCCGGACGTTCCACCACGTCTGGCTGCCGAGGGGATGGAGGAACTCGACAGAGTCTACCGTACGGACCCTCCTTGGAGGGGTTTAGCAAAGCCGACACTAAACCGGGGCCTCTCAGTGCTTCTACCAATTTGAGGTGAGAACACAGGAAGATACCAGCTCCACACGAAGGCTATAGAATCTAGCGAACGTGTTGGGGGTCACCCAGCCCGCAGCTCTACAAATATCTGTCAGCGAGGCACCACAAGCCAGTGCCCAGGAGGATGCTTCTAGTAGAGTGAGCTCGCAACCTGAGCGGGCAGGGCACACCCTGTGCCTGATAAGCCAGGGTGATGGCATCCACTATCCAGTGGGCCATCCTCTGCTTAGAGATGGCATTCCCCTTCTGCTGGCCCCCGTAACAGACAAGAGCTGATCTGAGGTCCTGAAGCTTTGTGTCCGGTCTATGTACCATTTCAAGGCTCGGACGGGACAAAGCAAAGCTAGGGCTGGGTCTGCCTCCTCCGGGGGCAGCTCTTGCAGGTTCACCTGAAGGAGGTAGTAGGAACCTTGGGCACGTAGCCGGGCCGGGCCGGGGCCTCAGGATTACCTGGGAGTCAGCCGGCCCAAACTTTAGGCACGATTCGTCTACTGAAAATGCACGCAGGTCCCCTACCATCTTGATGGAGGCCAATGCAATCAGGAGCAGAGTTTTCATTGAAAGAAACTTTAGCTCGACTGACTTTAAGGGCTCAAATGGGCCCTGCTGTAGCGCTCTGAGCACTAGAGTCAGGTCCCAAGAGAGTATAGAGGGGGGCCGGGGAGGATTTAACCTTCTCGCCCCCATAAGGAACCTGACGACCAAGTCATGCCTCCCTACCGACTTCCCTTCCATGGGGTTGCGATACGCATTAATTGCAGCCACATAGGCTTTAAGGGTGGATGGAGACAGCCTTCGCTCCAACCCTTGCTGCAAAAAGGACAGCACGACTCTGATCGGGCATCTACGGGGGGTCCTCTCGGTGAGAAGAACACCACTCGACGAACAGGTTCCACTCCAAGGCATAAGCACTCGTAGACGTGCTCTTGACGAAGTGATGGTGTCTACTACCTCTTGGGGTAGGTCACCTAGAACCTCCTTGTCCTGTCCAGGGACCAGACGTGAAGTTTCCAGAGGTCTGGACGCGGTTGCCAAAGGGTGCCCCGTCTCTGAGTCAGTAGATCCTTCCTCAGAGGAATCTGCCAGGGAGGAGCATTAGTTCCGGGAACCAGATCCGAGTGGGCCAGTAGGGCACCACAAGCAGGACCTGCTCCTCGTCCTCCCTGATCTTGCACAATGTCTGTGCGAGAAGGCTAACTGGGGGAAACGCATACTTGCGCAGGCCCCGCGGCCAGCTGTGTATCCAGCCAGTGCATCCGTGCCGAGTGTTTCCTCGGTCAGGGAGTAAAACAACTGCCAGTGAGAGGTTTCTGGAGAGGCAAACAGGTCTACTTGAGCGGCTCCGAAACGTTTCCAAATCAGCTGGACCATCTGGGAATGGAGTCTCCACTCGTGACGGCTCGTCGGCTGCACGGTTGAGCAGACCCAGAATGTGAATGGCACAAAGCGACCTCAGATGCTTCTGACTTCAGAGGAGGAGGTGGCGGGCGAGTTGCGACATACGACGGGAGCGTAGATCACCTTGTCGGCTGATGTACGCAACGGTCGCAGTGTTGTCCGTTGACCAGCACGTGCTTCCCTCGTAAGCGCCCTCTGAGACGGTTCAAGGCAAGGCGTAAACCCCCGACAGTGCATGCCTGCCGTACGTGGCCCCCCAGCCGGTGGTAGAGGCATCCATGTAAACCACAGCATGCCTGGAGACCTGTTCCAGGGGCACTCCTGCCCAGAGAAATGCAAGGTCTGACCACTGGGTGAAGGTTTGGCGGTAACCCGGTGTGACTTGGACCCGGTGAGTGACCGGCTCTATCGCATCCTTCGCTAGTAGGACTGCGATCTCCGCACGCAAAACAGGAGCATCGGCCGCCTTCACTGATGTGAAGTGGATGCCGCTAAACTTGGGGGGACCCCGGGCGAACTGAATCGCATAGCCGAGTCTGATGGTCTGCAGGAGCCAGCGAGACGGGTTGGGTAGCCAGGCACCCAGACACCGTACAAGCTGGACCAGCGGGACCACCGACGTACCCGCGGTGGGGCAGCGAGGTGGAACACAGGGAGGGTCTGAGTGTGCGGTGCAATGCTTACCTGTTTCCACGGTTTGGCAGAGGGTGCGTGAGTAGGGTCTTTGATGACGCTCTCGAACCGCCCGCTGCTGCCTGTTGGCGAGAGAGGAGGATGAGTGTGGTCCGGTGTTGGTCCATTCGCGATGCTCCGTGCCCTCTTGGGACCCAGAGACAGAGAAAACCGCTTTTGTGTCGAGATTTTTGGAAACAAGATTCTCCACCAGGTAACCTGGTTAGCCCCTCATGCACCTCCGGGAAGAATGGCACTGGGGTGGGGCTCTGAGAACCAACGCGGGCCACCCCGAAGAACCAATCGTCCAACCTTGAGGGCTCGGGACACAGTGGAGGTCTCCACTCGAGCCCTACCCTCGCGGTGGCCCGGGAAAGCATAGCTTTCCGATTCAGCGGATCCGATTCAGGCATTGCTACAGTCCCAGAGGGCAGCAGCGCAGCCGAATCTTCCTCTCCAAAAAGCTCCGGCTCACCCTCCGATGCAGCAATCGACATCCGATTGTCGGGAGGAGCGCTGAAGGATACTGCTGGTACGCTCCTTGTAGAGGGCCCAACATGTTTCTTTGGCAGCTCAACTGGTTGTGGAGTGCAAGAGGAGCGATGGTCCCCCGAGGGTTGGTTCCCTGGAGTGTTTGCCATCACTGTTACCCTCAGACAGCCCATGCTTCTGCCTGAAGTAGCCCCCGCCTGACTGCCGCCATGACGAGAACTAGATCGAGGCAGAGGCAACTGAGCTCGGCCCCTTTTGAGATAACGGAGCTTGGCCCGCAATTTCGAAATGGTCATCTTGCCGCAATGAGAACATGACTCATCCACAAATGCCACCTCAGCGTGCTTAATGCCCAGACACGTGAGGCAGCGATCGTGACCATCACCCGACGCCAGGTAACGACCGCATCCAGAAACGCACGGGTGATACGTTGTCTGTAGCAAGACCCACATCGTCTTTACAAAGACGTAACGTCAAGTTTGCCCCCGACGCCAGGTAACGACCGCATCCAGAAACGCACGGGTGATACGTTGTCTGTAGCAAGACGCAACATCGAGTTTGCCAGGCGCAACATCGTCTTTAAAAAGACGCACCCGTGAATGCTCTTTTAGGGAAAAAGCTCTTTTAGCATGCTGAAGCGCACAGGGGAGATTCTTTTTACATGTGGGCGTTCAGTCACTGTATTCTGTCCCAGTTGTAGTCTGGCTTTCTATAAGATGATTGGGCAAGTTCTCAAATGGGTAGGAAAACATTACTGGCAACAAGTGTCCAATAAAGTAAACAACTAAACAATGATACACATAAACAGTGTTGGGGAGTAACTAGTTACATGTAATGGAATTACGTAATTTAATGTAAGATTAACAGTTTTTTTTTTCCAAAGCATTGCTAGATGCCAGTGTTACCTGTCATGGCTATGCAAAGATTTTGATTTCAAAACAGTATCATAGCTATTTAACTATATCTTATGATCATAAATCTGTATTTAACCGTAGAATGATCTCAAAGTAAACATAGCTGCTAAAGTCTGATTTTGTGGTGGCTGTGCATTAAATTAAATAATTATTATCTTAATTCAAGTGAAGAAGAATTTTGAAAGTCTGACACTAACCAGTGTTGACCATTTGAAAACATTTGTTACAAATTTAGAAAAGTAATCAAAAAGTAATCAAATGTAATCAGTTACATTAATAAAGTAATAGAAATAGTTACACTACTATTACATTTTAAATAGGGTAACTTGTGATCTGTAACCTATTACATTTCCAGAGTAACCATCCCAACATTGCACATAAATGACCCTTGCAGCTGAAAAAAACACCACTGTACCTGGAGAGCTTGGAGATTAATGGAAGTCTGTTGTCATACTTATAAGCAATTTAGATTAATATTAATAATTATGCTTCTTGCATATTGCTTTTTGTAAAAATAGCTATTTCTGCAGTATGATTTCTCTGTTTAGTGGTAGTTAAAAATGCAGCTTTAGCAGCAACATTAGACACACACAGTCAGAATAGCATGCATAAGTTGTTGACACTCAAGCAAACAAGACAAAAAAATATTAATGCATTGTGGACTTCAATATATTTGGGAAAAGTCATAATTTTTACAGTTTTGAAAAAATACTGTACATTTCCACACATTTGCAGCTTTGGTTCCAGAATCAAAATGAATGCAAATGGAGATGAACTTAAGTTAACTTAAACTGAACTTTGGCTGAGGCACATGGACATCCAGGGCATTTTGAGTGGCACTCAGTTTGATTATTACCAAGTTGTCTATCTTGGGAGCAGATTACTCTTGGGAACCATGCTGGCAACCTGATCTTCCAAAGTGCCACTCACAGTCCAAATTGTGATTAAATCCACCCCCTGCCACTCACCCCCAGTGGCACTGTAGTCAGGCTTGGCTTCACATGTGTCAGCAGCATTCACTGCTCTAGGCTGACAGCTGGTCCCTGTGAACCGCTTGAGTAACTCAGGCTCCAGGAGCACACCACTCTTGTGAATTGTAAGATACCTTTTTAATAAAGTAATCATTAGGGTTAAATAAGAATGACTGCTCATGTATGACTTATTATCCTATCAATTACACTAATGGGTGCTGTTATGGAATCTGAAGGAGAACCAGATCACAAGCTGTTTGCCTTTCTTCTGAAAACCTACTGTAGCAGTTCATAGCTGTCCAGCCTGTTGTACTTCTACCAGTATTTCTGTTAGGGTGACAAGGAGTCCCAGTTTTATGTGATTTGGTCACCTTAATTTCAGTATATGATCATGTGTTAGTTTTTAAAAAAAAATTTTATGCTTTGCATTGTGTGGTAAATGTGTGACTCAACTGTGTCATCAGTTATATCATCACATGACCCCCAAAATGGCTATTATTTTTTTCCTTCTTCTTTTCACCGCACTCATGTTGTTACCAACTTATTTCTTCCAAGGAACACAAATGGATAATTCTTGAAGAATCTTTATGCAGCTCTTTTCTTTATAGTGGTCATGACTGAGGCCCTGTTTACACTAGTGCATTTTCATTTTAAAATGGCATTGTAAAAACAATCCTTGTCTACACTGACGTTTTCACTGCATTTCAGAAACGATCTCCCTCCACACTACACAACCAAAAATGCATGTCACATGACCATTCATGCAGGTACAACCATAGATATGTATAGGTATATGCCCTATTATTTAGATGACGGATGTGTCTATGTGCTTGGACAGTCGAAAGAGGAATCTACCAATGCATATCTATGGGTACAACAATGAGCATGATGTTATTGTTTAAACGGTCATCAAGGATACGCAGAGCGAATGTGGGCAGCCACGCCATCATTTTTTAAAAGTCTCTGTTTTGGTCCGTGTACACTGAAACGCAACCCCGGAGTTTTCACACTAAAACGGGGTGTGCAGCATTTTCGAAAGTCTCCGTATTCGAGGGTCGAAAACCCTAGTGTGTAAATGACAGGCGTAACCATAGCAAAAGTTTACAAATGAAAACGCACTTGTGTAAACGTAGCCTGACCTTGGAATTAGAAGACAGATGTGGCCATGGCCATTATGGATTGTCCAATCCATCCATCCATCCATCCATACATACATACATCAAAATAAATCAGCATTTCTCTAGCAATTCTCTATTTATGTTCCTTAAAGAATAGATGGGGGCTATGCAACTCTGGTCCTGAATGGCCACTGCAATGCTAATCAAACACACACAAAAGGTAATAATGGTCTTCTGGATTAGAGCCCTGCATTTCAGCCCGAGCGTGACGGGCCCCAACTTATTTTGGGCAAATTTTCACGTCATAGCTCAGCTTATTTAGGCTTATTACTGTAAGCCTAAATGAGCTGACGAAATACACACTTACTGTAACTGTGAAAGGTTATGTAAGCTGGCTAACTTACTTTTACCCCTTAACTTTACTTTTATCCCTTACATAAATGAACCATGGTTTTACTATTAAAATAAATAAATAAATACATAAATAATATATATATATAAAAAAAAATAAAAGGTTACTGTAGTTAAACCATGGTAAGCACAAATTAACCATGGTTTTGCTACTAACCATAGTTTAACCATGGTATTTGTACAACTGTGGTTATACAAATGGTAATCAAAATGCCATAAAAAAAAAAATAAATAAATAAAAAAATAAAACATGGTTACTACACTTTTACTATAATAAATCCATGGTTAATTTTGGTTTTGTTGGGGTAATATTGGCATTTTTGGGGTCATCCCGTTGTGGTCTGTGCTACTTGCAGCTCGTTTCTGTCTTTGTTTGTGTTGTGAGTATTTGCAGTATATTTCAGTTTTTGCAGCACATTTCTGTATTTGTCTGTGTTGCGAGTATTTGCAGCACATGTGCTGTCAAACTGATGAAGATATTTTCTTAATTTGCTGGTGCTTTTTCTATTTGCATGTGTTTCCTTAAGTTGCAGCACGTTGAGCTCTCTTGGCCACCATTCATCCATCAGTTATGGTGATGAAAAAGATTTGCCATGCTGGTGGAAACAACATGAGACCATGCTACCGCAACTGCCAAGAATGGCTGGTGCGGGGTTTAGTGTCCCGCCAGCAGCAGCAGCAGCAGCAGCAGCAGCAGGAGCAGCAGTGTGCTTTCAGCGCAGCTGGAAGCATTATAGCAAAAATAGAGGACTGGATTAAAACTAGGGCTGCCCCCGACCAGAGATTAATTACTAAAATTCTAAACCATAATGAGCCTTTAACATAAAGGCTAGCCTATTTTGAGTTTAAGTGCAGGCAATAGGCTAAAGCTTGCAGTAAAGCCCCGGCAAAAGTAATTACCATGAATGTGTTGGGTGGGGGGGGTAGTAAGAAGATATTTAAATTATTAATTAATAAACTATTGTAGATTTCAGGATGTATATTGTATATTTGTATATTGTATATATTGTATATTGTAGGCAGTGTGAGTACTACCATACCTCCAAGTTTCAAGTCTCTACGACTTACGGTTTGGTCTGCACCATCAGTTTTACATCGATATCGCTGATCCATGACCATTCTAACAATTACAATAGGGTTTCAGCACTACGCGCTTGAACCCCTAAATGTAACCACTTTGCCATTAAGAACAAAACTACTTGAACTATGAACTGTAATGGCTGCAACAACAGCTGTGTATAATGGGGAAGAGAGAAAGAGAGAAAAGACACAGGCTCCAGTCGGCCTCGGGCCGGTAATTCTGATAAACTGTCGGACAAAGGCCGGGCTAGGGCCTGAACGCCTTGGGCCAGGGCTGGGCTAGGGCCTAGATTGCAGGCCTGTGCAGGGCTCTACTTCTGGGTTATTTGCAAATTACAGGCTGGTGTGTTTGACAGTGCTTGAAGCCGCAGTACCGGCACTTCTATATTTTAGTCTTTTTTATTTTAGTGTGTACCGACACTTCTGACATGTTGCTGGTACTCAGAGTAAAAGCATCAGTGTCTGGGTGATTAGAAATGACACTATATAAATCACACTACCAGGCATAAATACAGACATACAACAATGAAGTAAAACAGTATAAACCTATACACAGCTAACCTACTGACAGATTTTGACTATAAATAGACTATATATAAATGGTTACCTATACACAAAGTAAAAAATACAAACTATATAAATGCTTCACATAAATACTGTACATGTGCAAAGAGAAACATCGTAAGTCAAGCAGCTGGCTGGGGAACAGTGCAAGAT
>NW_015625574.1:1183362-1184401 GCF_001515625.1 Sinocyclocheilus rhinocerous
GATGCTCCGGTACTGTCTTCCTAATGGTAGGAGCTGGAAGAGACTGTGGGAGGGATGGTTGGGGTCCTTCACGATACTGTTGGCTTTGCTGGAGCATCATGTAAGGAAAATGTCCAGGATGGAGGGGAGAGGGGCACCGATGATCTTAGCAGCTGTGTTCACTGTCCGCCGGGGGGGAGACTTGCTCTTTTCAGCCGGCGGAGAAAGTGTAGGCGCTGTTGTGCCTTCTTGGAGAGTGACATGGTGTTGGTGGTCCAGGTTAGATCCTCTGTGATATGCACCCCCAGGAATTTAGTGCTGCTGACTCTCTCCAAAGTCGAGCTGTCAATGGTCAGTGGGGGGTGGTCAACGAAGTTTCTCCTGAAGTCCATCACAACCTCCTTTGTCTTCCCCACATTGAGAGACAGGTTGTTAGTGCCACACCATTCAGCCAGCTGTGCCACTTCCTCTCTGTAGTGCGTTTCATCATTGTTGCTGATGAGACCTACCACCATTGTGTCATCAGCGAACTTCATGATGTGGATGGAGCTGAACTTGGCAGTGCAGTCGTGGGTCAGCAGCGTGAAGAGCAGCGGGCTGAGCACACAGCCTTGTGGGGCACCTGTGCTCAGTGTGGTAGTGCTCGAGGTGTTGTGGCCGACACGGACTGACTGAGGTCTTCCAGTTAGAAAGTACAGGATCCAATTACAGTGGGAATTGTTAAGGCCCAGCAGGTTTAGTTTATTAATGAGCTGTTGTGGGATTATTGTGTTGAATGCTGAGCTGAAGTCGATGAACAGCATTCTAACATAGGAGTCTTTATTTTCTAGGTGGGTAAGAGCCAGGTGGGTCCCATGGAGAAGGATAAAAGGAGGAGTGACGACAGTGTTGGACGAGAGAGGACCAGGCCTGGATTTTATGGATTTTATTGTGTGCAGCAGTCGTCCGCGAAGGCTGCTGCTTTACTTTCATTTTGTGTTTGTTTATTTTATTAAAGTTTTCTTTAAATGTTCACCGGTTCCCGCCTCCTTCTTCCCGTGACTACGAACTGTGTTACAAT
>NW_015625574.1:1188688-1189749 GCF_001515625.1 Sinocyclocheilus rhinocerous
CCTGCTGCCATCCGCCATGATGGGGAGGAGCAGGGAACGGGGGACTCCTGCCGGCTGCCCGAACCCGGAGGAGCCGTCGCCGTCCACCAGGCGGCGGAGGAGTGTCGGGCCGTCCACCGAGGGCTATCCAGTGCCGCCGCCAGGCATCGCGGAAGAGTTTACCCAGCTGGTGGAGGGCTGAGCAGCAGTGTGTCTGGGAACCGGAACAATATTTTATTTTTTAATTTTTTCCTCTCTCCCCTCTCTCGTCTCTGTCTCTCCTCATCCTCGTCTCCTTTTCTCTCGCATCGTCTGTCTGTCCTTACCCCCAGGTACGCCGCCGTGACGGGGCCCCCGGGCCGTGAAAGGCTCCCCCAGAGGGGGGAGGGGGGGGGTAGAGCGCAGTCTCGTGGGTACCCCCCGGCCTGCGAGGTGGGTATGTGATGAGAGGGGTTAAATACAATATTTAAATGTTCTCCGGTTCCTGCCTCCTTCTTCCCGATCTACAAACGTTGTTACAATTGTGTTGAATGCTGAGCTGAAGTCGATGAACAGCATTCTAACATAGGAGTCTTTATTCTCTAGGTGGGTAAGAGCCAGGTGGAGGGTGGAGGAAATTGCATCGTCAGGAGGAAAGTCCATCTCGACCAATCACATGAATGAACGCAAGCGGAGTCGGTCTCAGGGGTTTTCAATGTGTGGGGCACGAGAGCATGTCTGGGGATGTGCGCAGAGTAGTAGAATAATAATTAATTATTGAGTACTAATTTGAATCAGTACATTATAACGAAAAATAATACCTTAAAAATTAAAAGAAGCAGGCTTTTGTGATCACATCATTTTAAACTGGTAAAGTCCTGGAAAGTCCAAGGATCCAGTAAGCTAATTCAAACATAAGTTCAAAACAGCGCTAATGCAGAGAAAATATGGCCGAGTATAGTGACTTGTGACCAGATGTCAGTAAATTATTCTTTTCAGCATGTATTTGGCTTAAAAGCAAGAGTTTTTATAATGGATGCTGGCTGAAGGTGTTTTAGATTATGCGGTGGTCAGAAGTTTAGTGATTCTGAATGGATCCAGTC
>NW_015625574.1:1190006-1190901 GCF_001515625.1 Sinocyclocheilus rhinocerous
GGGGGGGGGTGGGGGGTTAGTACCGCCACTTCTTTTTTTCCACTGTGGTTGGAACTACACTAAAGATCACCTAAAAGGAGAAGTACACTAAAAGAGTTAAATTTTTACGTGTGAATTTAAATTATTTTAAAGGTGCAGCCAGTAAGATTTTTCTTATATTTAGTTGGCTCTAAATCAACCCAGTATTACAAGTGGTTTTGGACTATATACTGACACTGCTGCCATTTTAAAGATTAGTTTTTTTTTAAGAAAACTATGTCTAAATTCGTTATTGCATGTGAGTGATCATTAATTTTTTTCATGTATAACTGGTGATATAGATCAGAGCCGTATTCACAAAACATTTGATCTTATTCTACTGCTATTCAGGAGTAAAAGTTCTTAGGTAAGAGTTAAAACCAATTCACAAAAGCTGCTTAAACTTACTAAGGAAAAGGGAGAAATCTTAGGCTAAGAGAAAGGGAGGGGTTGAGCTTGTTGCTATGGATGATGTTTTTGTAACGGATGAACCGTAATGGATTTTTTTTGTAAGGGATGATTTATTTTAATTTTGTAAGTTTGCCCACTTACAAAGAAATGAAGCATCTGTAATTTTTATGGTAGGTTTATTTTAACAGATAGAGACAGAATATCAACCAAAAAATCCAGAAAAAACACATTATATAAAGGTTTGAAATTGATTTGCATTACATTGAGTGAAATAAGTATTTGATCCCTTACCAACCAGCAAGAATTCTGGCTCCCACAGATTGGTTATGTGCCCATGTGGAACACAGATTAGTCCTGCCACTTTAAGAAGTTACTCCTAATGTCAGCTCGTTAGGTGTATAAGACGTCCACACAATCTGTATCTTCCATTCCAACCTCTCCCACCACCATGGGCAAGACCAAAGAG
>NW_015625574.1:1191216-1201004 GCF_001515625.1 Sinocyclocheilus rhinocerous
CTGGAATGGGCTACAAGACCATCAGCAAGAAGCTTGGTGAGAAGGAGACAACTGTTGGTGCTATTATTCGGAAATGGAAGAAATACAAAACAACCATCAATCGGCCTTGGTCTGGAGCTCCGTGCAAGATCTTGCCTCATGGTGTAAGGATGATCATGAGAAAGGTGAGGGATCAGCCCCGAACTACACGGGAGGAGCTTGTTAATGATCTTAAGGCAGTTGAGACCCACAGTCACCAAGCAAAACATTGGTAACACACTACGCCACAATGGACTGAAATCCTGCAGCGCCCGCAAGGTCCCCCTGCTCAAGAAGGCACATGTACAGGCCCGTTTAAAGTTTTCCAAAGAACATCTAAATGATTCAGAGAAGGCTTGGGAGGAAGTGTTGTGGTCAGATGAGACCAAAATTGAGCTCTTTGGCATTAACTCTAAGATTTTCTATAGGATTGAGGTCTGGAGACTGGCTAGGCCACTCCATGACCTTAATGTGCTTCTTCTTGAGCCACTCCTTTGTTGCCTTTTTTAAAAAATTTTTTTTTACTTATTTCAATCACTGAAATGCAAATCAATTTCTAACATTTATGTAATGTGTTTTTTTCTGGATTTTTTGGTTGATATTCTGACTCTATCTGTTAAAATAAACCTACCATAAAAATTACAGACCCTTCATTTCTTTGTAAGTGGGCAAACTTACAAAATAAGCAGGGGATCAAATAAATATTTTCCCCACTGTATATGAAAATAAATGTGATATACAACACATCCAAAGTACCAGTATATTTTTCCCAACAATGTTTTTTCTATCCCTTTTTAGTTTGATAACGACACATTTTATATGTATTTAGAAGTATGACATCAATCACATATCCCACACAGAGTTTGTGCAGTCATAGTGTTTGGGTAGATTCACACATCATTTAAACACATAATCACACTTTCTAATAATCAAAAATAAATCAATGGTTAATGAGCATTAAGTTGTCTTGTCAGCAAGTTGTTTTCTGTCATGCTTTTGTCAGCGCAGTTGGGGGAGAGCAACTGCACTCAAATACAAAGCCGACTCGCTGTCGTGAGAGATTTTTGGCATACGTTAGTGTGACATTAGAGCAAGTTGGATGTCACTAGCTATACCCTCATTTCTAACCAGCATGCATCTCATCAGTGATCGGTTCTGTGCATATTTTGCTCATCTCAAACGAGCCGAATATTGTAGAACGAGGTACTATGTTGCCATATTTTTTTTTAAAATGTTTAAATACAAATGTTGCCATATTCAAATAAAGTTTTTAAAATGTATGTGATCAGCTAATTGTCAGCCTATTACACCTCTTAAACAATTAGCAGATATGCATATGAGCAGCTTTTTAATTAATGGACTAATCATGACTGATAGTAAGACATTGTCCAAACGTAAAAGGAATGGTTTGTGATTTGGTCTTAGTGATTTAGGAGTCCTCTTGACTACCCCTAACTTTTTACAAATTTAAGAGCTGCTTTTAGTGCTAAAACGCTGTGTAAAATACTCTTAGAGCAAAAATGTAGGAGTCCTAAAATTAGGATGTACATGCCAATTTTTTAAAGAGTTTCTCCTATATTGGAAAGTTAGGAGCTACTTTTAGCCTTAAGATGTTTTGTGAACACAGCCCCAGGTGTGTACAATCCGGTCAAATCCTTTTTATTCTGTGTTTGTATGCTGGAAGTGGTCACATGACAGCAAGTCATGTGTAATGGTTCACAGTGATGAAATAACAATATATGCATGCATTCACATTCGATTATATATTGTATATAAACAGACACACAAAATAAATACTTAATGTAGTGCAGTGGCACACACTCTGGCCCTCCAAACTGGAGTTGAATATTCCTTTTGTTGACATATTGATCTGTGGTGCTCATGTGGGAGATACATGCCTGGTTTATGTCTCATTCTTCATCTATAATTTCTGTACTTTGTATCTCAGTCAGAGCTTTGGTGTTTGTAGAATGGCTGTGATGTGCATAATATAATTATGTTCCGTTGTAACGCTGTGCAAAAACTGCATTTGGCACTGGTGTTGTAATGTAAGCAAGTCTGTTTCTGAAGGGTATGGTGGCACAGATTAATCTTTTTGAATGTTTCAAAACAACAACATTTTAATATAAATTTGCCCAGATTAGGACAATATTTTCTGCATTGCCTGACATGCTGTGAGTAGCTTCAGCTGTGCCTCCATATGTGGATGCATGTGGGCCTGCACCACATGCCCTTTTTTTTTTATTACTGAAGGCTGATGGGGTGCCCAGTGCATTGGGCAGAGCAATGCTGAATACATGCAACAATGTGTCACCTTCTCAGAAATAAAGAATGATATAACTGATATATTTATTTATTGTTTCATTGTTTTCAACCAGTTTTAGTTCCTTATCTGATGTACATCTGAGAGAAATACATCAGACAAGCATTCCAAGGATTCTATTTATTATAAGCACAGATCATCTTATTAAAGTGGAGATCTAGTAAAACAACACTCAGACATTTCAGTATTTATACTACTCTGCTTGTGTGTGCATACAGGCTTCCATACTATTATATGAGTGATACAGGGAGCATCACTGTGAGACTTTTAAGTGATTAAAAGTTTAAGTGATTTCAATACAAAAAAAGTCCATCACTTTTAGTTTATGCAATTAATTCTCAGTGAATATCCCCAGATTGCTGTATTTTCTCATGCTCTATGATTGTTCAGAGCAGAGTGTCTCTCAAAGAGAATGGGTGCACAAAATATACCCAACTCACTGTCTGTGCATTGCTTTGTTACTCGCAAAGCTTTGTGCTTTGCCTTTGTTTAGAATGACTTTTGTTGACAGAGATTTAGAAATAAGATGCAATGATATTTATAACCAATATATGCTGTATATGTATAAACAGCAGATACCTATGTGATATTGCTTAATTGTTTTACAGTAAACAAATGAGAATAATAGTGAAACATGCAAACAGCAATTACAGGACCAAGCCAAGAACACCAGTTACTTTGACTGGTTATAGCATTATCAAGATTCTTTTTAGCAAAGTGGTTTAAAATAAATTGAGCAGAATCGCTTACAATATAATACAATTGCTTTGAGCCTCTACAGTTTTATATCAATCTAAGAGATATAGCCATATCTTTTTAAGTGAAAATATGTTAAAACAAAACAAAACAAAACAAAAGAGGGAGTATTGAGATAACTAGTGATCTCAGCATCTGCAAAAGGCAGTTAAACCGAGATAGGAATAAGAGAGCAGGCCAGACTTTACTGTCAAATGTCATTTCCTCATGTCAGGGACAGACGTGTTTCAGCCACAAGTTTCATAGCTGGCTCAGGCTCTATGCAAGCGGCTGAAGAAGGGCATATATTGTGTGAATGAGTGACTGACTGGAGCTTTCTGTGCTTTGTACATGGCAGACTGCCGTTCTGAGTTATTGTGTCAACGAGTGAACGGTGTCCTCTGTAAATGGCAGACCATTGCTTTGAGACAGAGGGCTGTTTATATTGTGTAAATGAGTGAGGAGTTAGAATGATTTGAGCTTGCCCGCTCTGAGGCAGGGAGTGGGGGACCTGTGCTGGCATGAGAACCCCTAACTATAGTCTCTGCGCTCAGCTTGCAGCTCCATCACAGAGACACCATCTAGGCACCATCCACTGTTGAGCATACCTCATCGTCGAGCTGTAGATGGCTTCTTGAAGACAGTGTAGCTGTCTGAAGTAGAAAGATTCTGTGGAAATGACATTCAGTTACACCTATAGAGCAGAGGAGCCCACCTCTAATTCATGCACTTGAATTTGGTAGAATCAAACGAATTTGAACGATGAATTTGGTAAAACTTTACAATAAGGTTTCATTAACATAAGTTAACTGCATAAGTAAACATGAACTAACAATGAACCATTGTACAATAAAAGTTGGGCTGTTCAAAAATGTTTCAATGTTTAAAAGTGTCACAGACCCACAGTCAGTATGCTTACATGCACACCAGCAAGATGGTTATAGTGAGAAAGCGGCACGCACGTTTGCATTCACTGTGCTTGAGACATAACCTCGAAGCCTGTATGCAGTAAACACCTCCCATTTAACACTGTCCAAACTCATGATAACCACTATGTGTTCATTTATCATGCTCACATTATGTTTTTCACCTGGTGGAGTGTCAGCTGTTTAAGGTCTGTTTGCTCCTCCATTGTGTTTGTTTGTGTGTATTCAAGCAGCCCCTGCTCAAAAGACATGTTTTATGTGATATGTTGAGGGTCCTGGCGGTGTGTCAGCATCTGTGGAAGTGGCAGCGTGTCAGGAAACCAAGATTAGAGATAGAGAGAAAGGAGGAGAGGTGTTCCCACCCTCCTACACATCCTTCTGTCTGTCTCACTGCTCAGTGTATCACAGTGCTGTATTTTGGCAATCATTAGAGAAAAACCTATAGATACACAAGTGCACAAAAGCAGCCAAACAGAATAAATGCATACAACAAACAATATCCTGTAAGATACTGTAAGATGCCTAGATTCTCTACTGCATGCTACAGAGAAAAAACTTAAATTTTCCCTATGTGAATATCTGGGTCTTTAAAGGCAACTTTAGGCACCAAACTCTGCCCCCCATTTACTGTCTGCTTTACCTATGTTTAGACAAACAGATACTCCCTCCCCAAGCTTAGACAATGGGATAGGTCAGAGGTTGACAAATCAGACTGTTCAAAAATGTTCAGTGCCACAGTCAGTATGTTTGCATGCACACAATCAAGACGGTTATAGTAAGAAAGCAGCATACATGTTTGCATTCTCTGTGCTTGAGACATACCCTCAAAGCCTAAATGCAGTAAACACCACTGTCCAAACTCATGATAACCACTTTAAGTTCATTTAGCATGCTCTCATCTTCAATCTCTGTGAACACAAAAAACTACTGACAAGCAAAGAGTGCTCCGTTCTGCCTCAGTCTAAGGATCCAGTAAATGGATGCATTTAAACAGTCAGTTCAAAACAGTGCTAATGAAGTGAAAATTCAGAGACAGCAGAAATAATAGTTAGTGATGGAAAGTCTGGCTCTTTTTAGGGAACTGTATCATTTGGCTCAGCTCAGCAATAAGAACTGACTTTTTCAACTCCCAAATGGCTCTTCGTTTAGTACCAATTATGGCTTTATAATTTAGACTAAATTTAGCAGTGTTTTGACCTATGATTGGTATGTGTGAATAAATATCACTTACATTTTTAATGTAATTATAAACTAGAATACCATAATTTTATATTCGAAAAATATTATTTAAAAACCTTAAATAATGTAAAAACATCAATCACTATTACAGAACGTTAACTACCCAAACCACAAATGAATCACACTCCAAATGGAACACGATCTGCTAGCAAATAAAAACAAAATTACAATCTGCAAAACAGCAGCATCCAGCAGATCTAGTTGTATTGTTGTATTTACAATGTAAGATTACACTGACTGAGGGTAGTGTATTTTTCGCAAACATAAGAAGAAAACCACATTGCGCTACTAAAGTTGCAATGGATGATGACTGTAATCAAGGTAAGGACAATTACAGTGATATACAGTACATTAAAAATGCAATAATCCTTTTTTATTGATGCACGAACAAACCCTGTGTGTGTGCTCTTGGCTCACTGATCACAATAACATATATTTGCATGAACACATTTCAATATATTCACGTAGGAACCATTGTGCACATTTTGTCACAAGGTAGGCCCACTGTCTTTCAATATGAAATCCCCTGATTTACAGAGACTAGGGCTTTCACAGAGATTGCTGTAATATCAAAATATTTCAATAATATTCTCCAGGGGGTAGAATAATTTTCTGCATGCCATTGCATAAAAATTATTTACAACATCTCATGGGTGTAACTTGACATTTTGGCTGGGGGACAGAGCCGGTGTCAGGGCACCTACAAAGGGGGGCATTTATATTTCTAGGAGGGTCTGAAATCACGTTGAGTGGGGGGTGGGGACTTTGTTTTGGGTGGGAAGCGTGCCATCTGTGATTGCGTGACACTCACGAACGCGTGCAATCGCTTTCATATGCTCTCTTTTTTTTCACTTTCGCTGTTGTTTTCGAAATGATCATGTTCAGCAAGGAGGGAAAAGGGGGCACAGTAACTCATTTGGGGGGCAATGCCTGCAAATGCCCCCCCCTTGGCACCGGCCCTGTTGGGGGACCATGAATGTACCAGTTTGAACTGAACAGAATGTTTGATCATAACAGTAAGATTAAAAGATTAAGATTTTTCTTAATATGTTTTCTGTAACCGATTTTTCCTCCAAATTGAAAAGAAATACAGGGTTGCAACATTTTCTAAACCACGCTATCACATTCCATTCATAAAATTAAAGGGGTCATATGATGCGATTTCAATTTTTCCTTTCTCTTTGGACTGTTACAAGCTCTTGGTGCATAAAGAAGATCTTTTTAGCAGCATCATATGACCCCTTTAATATAAAGCAGATAGAATAAGAAAGTTCAAGTTAAAAGTGTCAGTTAGCCAGTTATTGCACAGTCCACAGTAAAGTATCACATAATAAATAGAGTACACTTCTGGGAAGAAGAAACTGTTCTGCTGTTTGTAGACAAGAAGAGACTGCCTGATATAAGGGTTCCCAAGAATTTAAAATTGCACACTCTTTCCACACTGTCTCCGTTTATGAAGATGGAAAGGGGGTCAGCTTTGCACTTCCTGAAATCCAGGGTGGTTTTTTAATTTTCTTTGTGGTTAGCATCAGGTTGTTTGCAGAGCACCACAACATCAGTTTTCAGACCTCGTCTCGGTAGGCAGACTCATCGCCTCCAGAGATGTCCAGACCACTATGAGCCTGTCAGACTGAGGGTGGTTATCAGAATCAGAATCAGAATCAGAAAGAGCTTTATTGCCAAGTATGTTTGCACATACAAGGAATTTGTTATAGTGTCACAAGCTTCCAGTACACGGAGACAACAACAACACACAGATAATAAAAATGAATAAGGAAGTCCATAATCCAGGTGCAGAGGTGAATGGAGAAGCCCAGGTGGTGGAGTTTCCTGATGAGTATGTCCGGTATGATGGCATTGAAGGCAGAACTATAATCAATGAAGAGCTTCTGGACATATGTCCCTCTGTGTTCCAGGCGCTCCAGTGCCTTGTGGAGGGCTGCGGCAATGGTGTCTTCGGTAGACCTGTTGGCCCTGTAAGCAAATTGATGGGGGTCAAAGTTGGGAGGGAGGCTGGCTTTAATATGCCTCAGTACTAGTCTCTCAATGCACTTTGTGGCAATAGGAATGGGTCTATAGTCATTTAGACTGTCTGTTGGCTTCTTTGGGACCGGGATGATAGTGGGTGATTTAAGGTGGGGTGGAACAATGGCTTGTGACAGATTGAAGATGTTTTTGAAGACAGCAGCAAGTTCATAGGCACAAGCCCCGAGTACCTTTCCAAGCACTCCATCAGGGCCTGCAGCTTTTCCCAGATTCACTGAATTCACACTTGTCTCACCTCATGTTCTTGTACGGTCAGTGCCTGGGTGACTGTATCAGGAAGAGATGGTTGGATGTTGGAGTTGAGTTGGAGACTTCGCTTCGAAATGTGCAAAGAAACAGTTAAGCTCCTCTGCCTGTTATGCACTGGTGTTACAGCCAGTGGTGCTGCTGCCCTTGAAGTTTGTATTATGCTGCCACACCTGCCTTATGTTGTTACCACTGAAGTGGTCCCCTATCTTCCTCATGTAGACCAGCTTACCATCTTTGATGTCTTTTTTTAGGTTAGCTCCTGCAGTACTGTTAAGAGCCCTGTCACTTGATTTGAAGGACATATCACAAACTCTGAAAAGAGTATGGACTTCTGATGTCATCCAGGGTTTCTGGTTTGGAAAGACTTGGAAGTACAGTCTTTAAACATGCCTGAATAAAGTCACCAGCTATTTTATGGACTCCATCAGAATAGGCCCGATGATGTTTTCTAACAATGCTGTGTAGGTAGCTGAGAGCTGTGCTGATGTTAGCATCAGACGGAATGTAAACAGCAGTAATAACAACTGCTCTTGTGGTAGGTAAGAAAGTCAGTAATGTGACTGTCAGAGTCTCTATCAGGTGAACAGTGGCTCTCTATGATGTGTCTTTGTGAGCACCAATCATTGTGTACAGACATGCAAAATCCTCCACCTCTGCTCTTACTGGAAACTACAGAGCAGTCCCTGTGGTGTAGCGTGTGGTCTGCTTGCTGTACAGCAGCGTCACGTATCCCTGGGTGTAGCCAGGTCTCAGTTATTATAATAACATAGCAGTCATGTACAGAGTTGTTGTTGGCTATCAGTAGCTCCATTTGGTCCATTTTGTGTGTGATGGACCTGGCATTAAAGAGGAATAGGCTTGGGAGCAATGGATTTTGTCTTGTTTTGTCAGCCTGGCAGGTAGGCCCACCCGGTAGCCTCACTTTTGCCTCCTCTCTCTCCGCTGTCTGCACGGCTGGACAGACCTGATAACAATCCAGAGTCGGGAGGTCATGCTATGTCCACGGGGATGCTGTTAGCCTGTTGAAAGTCTGCTGTAATGGCCACACTGGATTGCAATACAAGGTTTATCATTATCAATACCTGCTGGCTATAGACATGCTTTGCTTGACAAAGCTTAGCAAAGATGAACACACACATTAGAACATACATAAAAAAAAAACATACTGGTGAGCCAAAATCTGGTGCACTCATGGGCAATAATAATAATAATAATAATAATATTAATAAAATATTATTATTACAATCAAGATTATTTTGAATGGAACAGGAACATTGTTGACATGGTGGTCCAGAACAACATCACGAGCCACAAAGGAAGAGGCCTGTGGAGATGTTGAGACAGGAGCTTATCAAGCATGGATTCAAACTTCTTACATTTTTTCTCCTATGATGCAAGTGCAGCAAATATCAATGAAATTCTCTTCCAGATGTAAATGAAAGGCAAGATCAATAATTCTGGATAATTGTTGTATACAGCAAACACACACATGTCTTTACATACAGTGGTGGCCAAAATTATTAGAACACTAGTATTTTCACCAGCTAAAAAAATGGTTTTAAGTCAGTTATTTCTTTCTTTTGCTGTAGTCTGTCAGTAGGAAATATCAGTTTACATTTCCAAACATTCATTTTGCCATTACAGTTTTTTTTATTAGCTTTGGTACTATTTTCACAAGTTGTTTATTTTCAAAACTCTTAGTACAAATATCCAAACTGATCACCCTTGTAACACCCCTAGTCATTCTTTCAAAATCTGATCTCATGCTTTCATTACATGTACATATATTTTCATCCACTCAGTCATTGTTTCAAAACATAAGATTATTGTATATATATATATATATATATATATATATATTGAGAACATTTGATTTAATCACAGAAACACAACATATGGATCTTCTTTCAATTTAGTACTTTTAACAATCAGTTCTGTCATGACAACTCTCGGAGGGATTGAAATGGTAATGTACATGACAGTGTTAATGTATTTGGTCTTAGCGGAATAGATCTGCTACGCTGCTGCTGCTGCGGCAGAGCAAGTACCGAGACTTGCTACTGCCAGTACATCCACAACATGCTGCTGTGAGCATGTAAGAAATATTGCTGCTGCACATATAACACATATGAATAACCCCCCAAAAAGCAGGAGACACGTTACATAAATCAATACAAGCCAATATATGCATGCCGCTGAATATAAGGATAAACTGCTGCATCAGTGGACATGCATGTATCCACACACATGAA
>NW_015625574.1:1201444-1206776 GCF_001515625.1 Sinocyclocheilus rhinocerous
TGCACAAACTCCTGGGTGGACTGACTTGAATGAACAAATAAAGCAGAATATAAACGTTCTTTCTCCGTTTTCTGAATTACACAACACACGATAGCACATGTCACACGAGCACATTTCTCCGAACTACACTACCCATAATGCATTTCACTCGGAACTGCAACAACCATAGCGATAACTCTTAATGCCCTTCTCCCGCAACACTATCGTTGATATGACTGTGATAAGCGTGTGCTTCTGACGCTGCATGCAACTGAAATCAACCACGCACTCATCACAATGAAAACATTGACCTTAGAAATAACGAACGTGAACACATGCCATTTTACTCTCTCGTGTAGATAAAGTTATCAGGGTTACAGTGCACAAACTCCTGGGTGGACTGACTTGAATGAACAAATAAAGCAGAATATAAACGTTCTTTCTCCGTTTTCTGAATTACACAACACACGATAGCACATGTCACACGAGCACATTTCTCCGAACTACACTACCCATAATGCATTTCACTCGGAACTGCAACAACCATAGCGATAACTCTTAATGCCCTTCTCCCGCAACACTATCGTTGATATGACTGTGATAAGCGTGTGCTTCTGACGCTGCATGCAACTGAAATCAACCACGCACTCATCACAATGAAAACATCGACCTACACTGGGATAATCGCCGATGAATATGGATATTCACAGCGATATTGTTTAAAAGAGCATTCACTTACCTTAGATGTTGATTTAGGCTGCTCTGAAGTGCGCTGCCAACTGTTACAGCAAACAAAAGTCAGGGGCAAGTTCAAGCTCAAACCGGTGCGCAACGTTTTGCTACGGTTTCCAGTTTGAACGACATGTTTCCTGGAAACGGCACATGTTTATTTACATTAAAGGCAAAATAACTGAAATAATAAGAGAACAAGTATAGATCTGGAACTTCTTTAAGTCTGTCTAAATATCATTTAGTATTTGCAATGTCTTCTGGTCCATATCCTTTCCTTAGGAAGGTGTGCTAGACACTGATTAATGTAACATAAAAATGCTATACATATTTATATATTTTGCTATTGCATTGTGGAGTGACACTTTCATAAACTTTTCTATACTCCTCTGATTATATAATGGTAAATATTACAATAACATAGCACAACAACAGTGATCAGCAATAATGATAAGCCTATAGTGTGTTATGTGTAAGCCAGGTTAAAGAGATGGGTCTTTAATCTAGATTTAAACTGAGAGAGTGTGTCATTTAACAGTATGTACAGTAACAGTATTTAACAGTATGTTAATGACACACAGTATATCAGGCTCTGAAAATTCTTCAAAAAGAGCACAAAGAATGGCCTTCTCAGCTGCCATAGTTGCAACTCTTGCGTCATCAGAACAGGGTGTTCAACGCACCACCGTTTCCGTTTAAAAAACGTTTTGCACCGTTTTGTCAGGGCTGAACGAAGCCCAGGTATTTGAATATTGAACAGCGAGCTCATTGGCAACCGATACAGGAGAGAACCAATCAGCTGCCATGTGACAATGATGTCACCAGGTCAGATTGAGCTAGACCTATCGGACTGTACCATCTAGAGTTTCATGCCAGAACTCTGTATTTCATTGAAGAGCAAACAATGGAAGATACATGTTTCAAATCACCTTTGTTGCTGAAATAATTACAGTAATACAGGCAATAATTGTCATGTTAGAAAATACACTTACATTACCTAAATTGCATAACCCACATAAAATCCATAATGTTTGTAAAAGTATTTACACAGTGTGTTACTGTATCAAAAGGTATCATGATGAAGGTATGACATGTCCAAAAGGTTTTGTGCTAGAACAGAGATTACTGTCAATGCAGTATGACATATGACTGAATCTATACTGTAACTGAACTTTTCAGATGAAAGGTGATTTATAGTAATGTGCAGTTTCTACTATGGTAAAGACTATACGGTATCACATGGCATAATGTAATGTAAAATGATGTATTTGATGCCATCTGTCTTCCTTCTTCTGATACATCTCTGATCAATTTCTCTCCCTTGTATCCTGCTGTATGCTCACGAATTGCAAAACACACAGTTCTACAAATGAGGATATCCTCAAAGGGAGGTTTTTGGTGATTTTGTCAGGTTTTGCTCACTTCTGGGTACCAATTTGTCTCCAAAATATGGTTAGGCACACACACACACACACACACACACACACACACACACACACACACAGATGTATTCCAATCATTATGGTGACATTTCGTAGGAGCAATGGGTTTTATGTTGTAAAAATATTCTATCCCCCTGCACTAACCCTACTCCTTAAAGTCTCCAACAAGGACAAGGATTTCAGATATTGCCATCTTTGTGAGGACACTTTGAAATGTTTGAAAAAAGTGCACTTTTGATGATCTGTTGTGATATTAGTACAAAGAGTTGCTTGTGAAAATTGTGCCAAAGCAACACACACACACACACACACACACACACACACACAGAGGTATTCCAATCATTATGGTGACATTTCGTAGGAGCAATGGGTTTTATGTTGTAAAAATATTCTATCCCCCTGCACTAACCCTACTCCTTAAAGTCTCCAACAAGGACAAGGATTTCAGATATTGCCATCTTTGTGGGGACATTTTGTCCCCATAACATAGGGTTTACCATAACTACACACATGTACAAAATAGTGGTTATCATCTAAGAAAAATCACTTATAGTGCAAAAAAATTATTCAATATATTTGGTTATCCCTGAATTGCAAACAAGTTCTTTGGAAACTATATCTATTGAATCTGTATCTATAGATATCTATAGATGCATCAAATGATTCACTGATTAACCATTAAGATGAGTCAGATTAAATAACACTGTAGACAAATTTATTAAACTGAATGAGAAGACATGCAACTGAAAAGTTTGATAGTAAGAGCTTTATGAAAGGCAGTTACTGTGAATGAAACATTTATATTCATCAAAAATTATTTTGTGTAGTAAAAAGGATACTTTGTGATTGTGTGTATTGTACTAAGACAATTTAAAATAAGCTGAAATGTTTGAAAAAACTTTAATTTTGATGATCTTTTGTGATATTAGTACTAAGAGTTTTGAAAATTTAACAGTTGCATGTAAAAATAGTACCAAAGTGAATTAAAAAAAAACTGTAATTTTAATAATTCTATGAGATTTTTGTTTGCACAAGGAGTCTGACAACAGCCAGACTCCTTGTGCAACAGAATTGTTAGTTGCATTCTCTAATTAGCTTTTATTAATTAGCATATGGAATTGCATGCTTTTCTTCCCTTGAAATACATAGCAGCCTCCTCCAAAATAGTTTGCCAGGATAACTGATAAACATTGCATTTTGGAAGTATTAATGTAGTGTTCGAAATCTCATCCCAAGGGTCATTGCTACAGGACTAAGTAAAGTAGCATAGGCTACTGCATGACAGATTAATTAAGCACAATCTCTTGTAACAAGTAATTCTGAGCTAATGCTGCATGAATAACATTGCTCTTTTCAGTGCTTGTGTTCAGTGCGTTCAGAAACATAAAAAAAAGCATTAAAGACAAAACCCAAAATAAGCTATTGCTAAACATTTTCTTGATTGTCATATACATTTTATTTCATTTGAAAATAATTGTTTAACTTAAAGGCTATTCACACATGATTCTCCCTGGCATTCTGCATGCAGAACCAGTAACCACAAAACCAATTTCTAGTAAAAATAACGTGAATAATTGAGCAAACAAAAACACTGTATATTTTGTCTGTGCTCTTGTTTGTTGTTATAATTTGCAGCTATTCTAGTTTTAAAACTTGTATGCTCTTTTATGGATAATGGTTTGGAATGGATATTTTACATGTGCATTTATGCATTTGGCAGATGCGTTCATCCAAAGCATCTTGAATTGCATACATTTTATTGTTCTATGCATTCCCTGAATATCCACATCATTAGCTGCTATCAGTCCCTAAATAGAAAAATAACTAAATGTGTCATTAAGAAGATGAAAAAAAAGAACAAGTGTGCATGATTATGATCATAAAATGAAATAATATAATAAATATCAGTTTGCCATATCAAGCAACATAATGGACTATTTTTGTACATCTAAAATAACTGGAAGCGACTGACACGGCAAGCATTGCACATTCACGTTTATTCTATGCCCACTCTTATGTTAAAAATAAAGTGGATAAGGCTTACATCCTTTTTCACTGTTGGTTCTTTCTCTGTGATGATCATTGAATCCCACTCATCCATACAAAACCACTCACTGGAAGTTTATGTGGATTACATTGAGTAAAATGTGTATAACAGGGTTCCTCAGTTAGGGCCACTGTCCTGCAAATTCAAATCAAACTTACCTGCCTGTAATTTTCTTACTCTGAAGACCTTGTTTAGCTTGCTCAATGTCGAATTTAAGGAATCCTGGTGTATGGACTCATTATCTCTGCCTTTTATTTAGGTTCACAGAGTTCCTGGAGCCTTTTGAAAGAGTTATCCAACCTGAGGAACTATGGCTCTACAAGAACCCTCTGGTGGAATCAGACCACATCCCAAAGAGAGTCATGTTTGTAAGTATACATCATTCAGCACATTTCAAAACAATTGTGCACTCATAATGGCTTTAGTGATGAAATCTGTGAAATCCACACCTTCACAGAATTCATCATTCACAGGCCTCTGCATGTTGCAATGTTTTATTAAATATTATGGATAATTTGATTATGCTTTCAGATACCAATAAGACTGCACCATTGCATAATCTGTCTTATTTACTAACCACTTATGTTGGTATAATTTAAAGGTGTATTAAAAGTCATTATCAAAGTATTTCATTATCCATTGTTATACAATACAATAAATAACACAAAAGAACCTTAAAATATTAAAATGCCTGTAGCATCTGCTTAAAATCATGGATGATCATTGGGGTTTTATGTCTTAGAGACTCCTTTTAGCCTTTTGACATTTGCATATAAATTACAGACATGGCCCCACATGCTCCATTTACATGGGTGATAAATTGCCAATGGTTCCCCCCACTATCAAGGAGATGCTAAACAGTTTCACCAGACTAAACTTTGCTCAAAATCCTTTCTTCTTGAGACGGACACTATCCAAGACTCCTCAAACACTCCTCTTGAGTTTGATTTTCCGGCAGTTTTTATCTTCAAGTAACTTTGTCGATCCGCTGTGGACTTTCCTATCTTCAGAAGAATCAGAGGAAAACCTCCAGCTCACTCCTAGAATAACTAATCAAGAACCTCCATTGTCTTAACGCATCAGGAGTCCTATTCAGCAACAAAGCCAATGCAAGTAACCGTTTACAACTATTTAG
>NW_015625574.1:1207287-1207758 GCF_001515625.1 Sinocyclocheilus rhinocerous
CGCTGTGGACTTTCCTATCTTCAGAAGAACCAGAGGAAAACCTCCAGCTCACTCCTAAAGAACTCATCAAAGACCTCTGTTGTCTACCGCATCAGGACTCTTGTTCAGCAACAAAGCCAATGCAATTAACCATTTACAACTATTTAGATACGTGTTTAAGTTTGAGCCCCCTTTTTAAGGTGATTTTTGATTCTTTGATGATTCTCATTAGGTTGTGGTTAATTGATGTGAAATACTGCCATTCTTTTGCTTTTCTCTCTCTCTTCCTTACTTTCCTTCATTCTGTATATATGTGTTTTGCTGGATTTAGTTGTATGTTAGCTATAGTATCATTTATTAAATCCCTTATATTCACAATTGATTGTCTCTGTGTGCTGCTCACAATTCGGAGTCACTGAATGTTGATTCTTGCTACATGCTAAATTACTGCTAGTACTGCATAAAGTAGGAAAGCTATTGTTCCTTGGCCAG
>NW_015625574.1:1208389-1208945 GCF_001515625.1 Sinocyclocheilus rhinocerous
ATATTCAGGTGTATGAATGTATCTCTGGTTTAATATCTTCTAGATGTTTCTTTCTTGGTATCAAAATGATCTGCTCTTTATTCCTCAAACAATGATGTACACTATGTGATCGTGAAATGCATCATACTATTTGTACTATATTTTGGGTAAAACTGCACCAATCCTCCAGACCGGCCATAAAAATGCAAATGATCCATAAAGGGAGACAAAGAAACTTCTCCAGCTCAAAAAGTCACGCCTGGTATTGGCTATTCCACCCAAAAGGTGGGTGTGGATAGGAACTCTCAAAAGTCATTAGCTCAGACTAATCTCATCAGGACTCTTGTTCAGCAACAAAGCCAATGCAATTAACCATTTACAACTATTTAGATACGTGTTTAAGTTTGAGCCCCCTTTTTAAGGTGATTTTTGATTCTTTGATGATTCTCATTAGGTTGTGGTTAATTGATGTGAAGTACTGCCATTCTTTTGCTCTTCTCTCTCTCTTCCTTACTTTCTTTCTTTCTGTATATATGTGTTTTGCTTAATTTAGTTGTATGTTAGCTATAGTTTCATT
>NW_015625574.1:1209453-1210142 GCF_001515625.1 Sinocyclocheilus rhinocerous
TTCATAATATTAAAATTGTTCTCTAAAGACAAAGAAATCTCTTTACAGTACATTTTAATATGATCAAAATTGCCTGTTGGAACGAAGAAATCTTCCTTCATTGCGATAAAGATTGATTTGAGCAATGTTCCTCTTATCATCTTTTAAAGGCCTTATCTGAGAGTATCGCTAGATTGAAGTCATTGCGTGTTAATTTCATTTAACTAGACGACCTCACTCCCTTAGGGTTAATCATTAGTAGCAGCTAACTAATGTGCACCTATAATGCAGATCTGATCATAAGAACACTGCTAGCCAGAAATTGATTGGAATTTAAATGGGAGCTTTTAAAACCTTGATCAAGTGAAATTTGTATAACAACAGCGAAGAAACCCTGTTGCTTATAATTTTTATTGTGTACTGGCAGCGAAGAAATCCTGCCACACATCATTGTGCAGTTAAGTTGCACAAACTGTAAGAATCTGTCGGGATCTAAGTCACATTGTTCTTGTGATAGCTGCAGTAAATTGTCCGATAGAATGAGAGTAGTCTCACACTAAACGCGATCAGTTTTAAGCACAATTGGCACAGTACCTTAAACTAACGCTAGAAGGCAGGCTGTTTAAGTATCTAATGACGCTTTTCCACTGCATGGTACGGCACGGTACGGCTCCGGACGGGTTACTTTGGGGGGGGTTTTCACTGGGGAA
>NW_015625574.1:1210679-1212122 GCF_001515625.1 Sinocyclocheilus rhinocerous
AAGGATCGAACGCAACTGTTTTGAACGAGAGCACCTTTTTTTAACAACCAAAAAGTGGCTGTTTCGTTGTCTGTTCAGGAAGTACAGACGTTCCTCTCGTTGATAGCAGAGGAGGGGATCCAGTGAGAGCTTGATGTGGCGACGCGGAATTAAAAAGTTTTTCAGGAGTCGCGGCAGTAGAGGCGGCGCGACTATAACGACATGTGATACTAAACTGCAGTGGAAACGTGAGCCGAGCCGAGCCGTGCCGTACTGAGCCGTGCCGAGCCGAGTCGTACCACGCAGTGGAAAAGCGCCATAACACTTCTTGAACTCCACCTCTACCCTCCTGATCTCACCTTGTGTGGGCTCACCCACTCCCTCTTGTGGGCATTCTCAGCTAGGCCAACTTCTCTCTCCCTAAGTCCATGTATTTCAATTTGTTTTACTTCTAATTTCCCTTCTGCTCCTTTAGTCATTATTGTCATTCACACCATTCTAGGTACCTCCTGTTTTAGTTATTTATTTTAGTATTATTTTTGTTTTTACTTAATTATCTTTTATTACTTTTATCATTTAATTTTTGTTTAGTTCCTTTTTTATTATTTGATCAGGTTTCTCTCCCCCTCTTCTCTCTCACTTTACCACTCACTTATTTAAATTGAGCTTAAACAGTGTTTGAATTTAAATTTAAAGTTAATTTCTGTATTCTAGCCATTTGTGTTTACCTATAGGTAGCACTCCCTCTAGTGCTTAGTTGGTGAAGCGACGGTTGCCTCCACGGCGGATCACAGTGAGCTGCCACGGGATCCCGACTGGATCACCTCAATCCATCACTAAGCCTAGCCCATAGTATACTGACCCATCCAGCTAGCAAAACCCCAAAATCAGGTTTCTCCTCAATCTTTAAGGAAATTAGCCTGCTCCTGCTATCCAAGCAAGGCTGACACACTAGATGTTATGACCCAGCAGTGCCCTCTACTCTGTAGGCCCTGTCATAACCCCTAACAGCAGTGAATGGCTTAAACCTGCTCTCTCCTCTATCTCTCTCTCTGTGGTTTGATTTGTTGGTTTGTTTGTTTTTCATTTTGTTCTGTTTTGTTTGCCTAGAGACCGAACCTTTGAGAATAATCAGGCAGACCGAACCTTTGAGAATAATCAGGGAAGGCTGAGTAATAGATTGACGACCCAAGCTGCCAAAGTCTTTAGACGATCACGCTGTCAACAATCTTTAGTTAGATCCTTTCCGGTGCCCCCCACAACAATTAGACACACCTTGCCATTTACGGCCGAGATAACAGGTGTCTGGTCTACGCTCCGCTAACTGTTAGTACTCATCAAACATACCGTACATAGAACATATAATTACTATAACTGCAGCCTGCTAATGCTGTAAGGACTTGCATTGGCCTTTTGTGCTGTCCCTCTCTCTCTCTCTCTCTCTCTCTCTCTCTCTCTCTCCCT
>NW_015625574.1:1212741-1241211 GCF_001515625.1 Sinocyclocheilus rhinocerous
ACACGATCCTACACAGGACTACAGCCACAAAGATCTCACCAAGATCATCGGGTCACTAGCCCACAACCTCCTTGCTCAGGCAAAGCTGGGTGAAGCAAGCATCTCCCGCATGGAACAGGAAGCAGCAGCGCTGAAGCTCCAGGCTGAGGAGACTCAGAGAAACCTAGTGCTTGCTCGAAGTTAACTGGACCAGCTAACGTCGGAGACTCAGCACCAGCACAGGACAGTGGACGAAAAAGGGCCCAGAGCTGCAGGAGGAAGTAGAGAGACTCCAGAAAGCCTTGACTGATCTCCGTGTAGACACAGCACACCGAGAGCAGAGGGAAAAGGACACCAGAGAGGAACTGAGTGAAAATCTCCTGCAAGCTGAGGCTCTCCTGATGAGAGCATAGACTGAACTCAAAGAGAGAGAGGCCAGGGCCAAGGCCTGCGAAGGCCACCTGCTAAGTTCTCAGGCTGAAATCAGTGCCCTGGCCCAACAAAGAGACCACTTAAAAGAAGAACTTGACACCGGGAGCTTAAACATGCATATAGACTGCAAGGTGACTCTGAAAGGAAAATGCGCAACACAGAATTTCCCCTAACTAGTAGACTGATACCTCCTAGTCAGGAATTCCCAGTTCGAAAGGGGGGTGAGAGCCCACTGATCAAGACATCACCTGCCAGCATCCCAGAACCCAGTCATGGTGTGTCACCTAAATAATTGGTTAAGCTGGCTAGAAATATTCCCACTTTCACTCTAAACCCTGCAGGAGGCCACGACATGCACGCCTACCTAAAAGACATTGACTTTCACTTGCAAACTGTTGGCAATGTTACCACACGAGACAGACTCTATCTGCTCCGATTCACCGCCAGCCGTGAGGTGAGGAGCTGTCTAGACCGGCAGCCAGAAACGGTCAAAGTGGATTACCAGCAACTGCAGCAGGCTCTGATTAAGGAGTTCTCTGACCCAGAGTCAGAGCAAGGACTGATTACTGCCATGGACCTTAAACAGGGCAGACAGGAAACCACACAGGCTTACTACAACAGGCTCAGACAGGCCTACTTCGGAGCACGGAACGAGCCAGGAATGGAACAGGATTTCAACTTCAAAATTCTGTTCCTCCGGAACCTGCACCCAACAGTGAGCCACCACTTGCGGGTTCTGGCTTGCCCACGGACTATATCCACCCAACAGCTGCGAGATTTGGCCCATAAGGCCTATGTTAAACAAAAGACTGCTTCTGAAAAGACAGGAAAAAACCCCACAATCTATCCTGTCACTAATCAGAGTTCAGAACTTGCTCTAGAGGGCGCCGAGTCAAGCCACACTGACAAACCTGTCAACACAATGTCAAGGTCCTTCCCAACCAGCAGAGAGCAGCATGGCCATGGTGGTGCCCGTCCTAAGCACCAGTATGAGCGCCCCGAGAGATCCTGGGACAGGTCACAACCACCCCTCAACCGAAGGGGTGGAGCCACATGGGAAGCCAAGAGACGGCCCAAGGGGAACCGAAACTCACCGACACAAGCATCGAGCTCAGACTGCCAGCAGCAGAACCCCTCTCAACATGCCCTGGACAAGCCCAAATATAAACCATCAGCCAAACAGAACTGGGAAGCTACGTCTGAATCAGCAGAGATCATGAGACTTTCAAAGGAACTCCTCCAGAAAAACCAACACAAGGGAGACAAAAAGGACGAGTCAGATCAGTTATGACTAAGCATGAGATCTGACCCAAACGCCCACTCAGAGTCCTCTCAAACTGGACACATACCCTCTCCTCCTTGGCAAAGACCTGCTAGACCGCTTTGAGCCATTGTTTGATTTTAAACAACTGAAAATCTGGGCTCAAGTGCGAGAACCTCTGCCTCCTCAGTCACCAAGATCACCCCAGACACACTGCCAGGTAACAAAGATCACGGAAAATCTCGCCGCCAGCCCCGCGGGAACGTCTCGGCCCAAGAGTGAGGTTCAAGGTCGCTGCTCTGTACTTTCCAGCTAGTCAAAGACTCTTACTCATACGGCCCCTGGGTTAAGGGGGGCTTACAGCTGAATGATGTCACAACAACTGACCCCATACTAGCACTGTGGGCAGACAATTCAGCCATCAGCCTCTCACTGTTCAATGCTCTCAAACAGCACACAACGAACATTCCTTTTGCTAACAAGCGCACACGATTCACTTTGAATCCCTGCCCATCAACCATGTTGATTGCCAATGGCATCTGTGCCCTGAACTTGAGGTGGAATGACAGGTGTCTAACCCATTACTTCCTGGTCCTTCCAGACGCACCGCATGATGTCTACATTTGGGCTGGCATTCTGATTCGCCTCAGGGCTCACGTGGACATGATCAATGAAGTGCGCTGTTCGATTCAACCTGCGAAGCGGCAAGCTCTCAGCCACACCCTAGGCTTCTTCCAACCTTCCAATGTGGGGAACTGGGCCTCACTTTGGAAGCCACACTCCTCGTTGAAGTGACATCTCGGGCAGTCTACATCTTGTTCAATAACTGCACGGCAACGGATGTCATAGAACAGAGCTAACAGAAGACCAACACTTTGCCATGTATACTGTCTCTAACCACTCCACCTGTGAGAATGACAGCGTGACTGCACCTTTGACTGCCCATGGCACAGAGAAAGTAATAACAGAAGAGCCATACCCAGGTTTTGAGACACAATTCCAGCAAATTCTGAAAGATGCTGATGCCATACAGGAGGATGCAGACCTTCTGACCTTCTGATGAAACACACGACGGTGGCTGATCACCTGAAAGAAATTGACCATGTCCTGCACCAATTGACCACTGCCAGTGCCAAGATTGCCCTCCACAAAGGACAATGGTGTAAAACCAAGGTCAACTACGTGGGCCTGCTAATCGGACCACGGGGCATTGAGCCACAAACCAGCCGCATCCAGGCCATTCAGAACATTAAACCACCTGCCAATGCCTCAGAACTCTGAAGTTTTCTAGGCGTGTGCAACTATTCAAGTCAGTTCATTGAGAACTATTCAGACATTGGACGCCCACTCACTGCTCTTCTGAAAAAAAACTGCCCCTTCGTCTGGACAGACGATCTGCAAAATGCCTCAGACTGTGAGAAAGCCCTGCTCTGTACTGTATGGGCCATCCAGAGATTCTCCAACATACAATAACTTTGCACTGTGGATCACCGGATCGGCTTTTACCGTGGACGAAGCTTGGGGTCGTCACATGTGGTTGCCGCAAACCCTCCGACGCTCCTTCGTCGAATCCGCCGGCCGCGCCGTTCTCAAGCCCGCCGCCTATTATTAATTACATCGGAGCACAGAAAGTGATCATCGAGACCTGTCACTGGCCTGTCACATTTCTTAACAGCCAGCGCGCATAGCCACATGGCTAATGGCCCTCCAGGGGCGCAACGTAGAAGCACGATATGCTCATGCTGATGTATGCTCATGACGCACCATGTGCGGGACAGCACGGCACAAGAGCCACTTATGAGACACTAAAACAAGCGGCATACTGGCCCGGCATGCAGCAAGATGTGGCAGAGTATGTGAAAGGTTTGTTTGCTGCCAATTCCAACCGACGAACCCAAACCACAGAGCCCCACTGCAGCGCAGAGGAGTCACATTTCCTTGGTCAGACCTCCAAATTGACTGGGTCGGACCCTTACCGAGGTCAACAAGGGGCAACAAGTATTTCCTCACAGTTGTGTGCCAGTTCACTAAGTGGGTAGAGTGCCTCCCAGCACCCAACGACACTGCTCAAACTACACCATACCTCCTGATGAATCACATCTTCTCCAGGTTTGGGCTACCGCTGAGAGTCAACTCAGACAGAGGCACCCACTTCACAGCTGAGATCATGCAGCAGATTTGGAAACTCTTGGGAGTACAAGCGCAACTGCACATCAGTCATCATTCAATCTCTTCGGGCCAAGTGGAACGGAAGAATCAGACTGTGGTCAGCATGCTAAGAAAATATGTGTCTGCTAACCAAAAGGACTGGGATGTAAAACAAAACAATTCGGAGTCACTGAATGTTGATTCTTGCTACATGCTAAACTACTGCTAGTACTGCATAAAGCAGGAAAGCTATTATTCTTTGGCCAGGAAAATAATCTTTCCTTGAATTGATAAATGATTATATTGTCTGCTCGGTGGACGGACAGATCAAATAATTGTAATATTGATTCTGCTACAGTTAATTCTAAGATCTAATCTAAATATTTATTATTAATTATAACCAGTTATAATTAATTATAAATATTTCCCTTTATTAAATATTATGGCTAATTTGATCATGCTTTCAGATACCAATAAGACTGAACCACGTTACCTCTGCCAAACACTTTTAGCATCTTGAAATCCTGCCTCTGAATGTTTCACTCACTAAGTGCATTAGCTGTTTTAGATTTGTAATAGTAATACTTGCACATAGAAAGAATTCTGACCACTAATATTTTGTATTCTCTTAAGGAAATTTTAGATACGTTTTGCATGGTTGTCTTTCTTTAATTATGAATTAATTGTCCAGTTTCTTTAATTATTAAGTAATCTTACAGTTTACACACTGCTTTCATATACCTAATGACGAGTAGCTTCAGAGATGCACTTTTCTGTTATTTTGCACTGATTTGTTGGGTTCAGTATGTTCCCTCTCAAAATCTACTCTCGATGCTGCGTTTCAATAACGCTTAGGAGAACATTCTTTGTTCAACCGGTTGTGAAGCATGTGTTAAACACCAAGAATTGCCTTAAATAACCTTGGTCGGTGACATCATTGGAATGTGTGCACCTGAGAGGTTATAAAATATGCGAAATGGAAACACCTTCATGTTTCTTTGTCTTCAGAGACCACTTCGTGTGTCTGTTGAGCTGCTGAAAGCGGTATCATTTAAATGGAAGAAAATAAGTTGAAAGTGAAAGTTAAATCTACTTATTAATCATGTCAAGTGAATCTGCAAAGAGATGCGTGCCTCCTTGTTCACGGCCCATCTCTGAAGAGGATTCACATGAGTATTGTTTGGAGTGTTTGGGGGAAGAACACGCTGATCTCGCGCTTGAGGGCGGTGAGTGTGAGCACTGTGATTCACTTCCTATCCATGTGCTTCGCTTTAGACTCACTTTCTTTCACAAATAACGAGCTGCTGCACCCTCGTTAGGATCGTATGTTGATCTGGATAAGGCTTGAGAGGCTGGCCACAGGAGTAAGAGACCCCCAAACGCTCCAAACTAGATGACAGGTTTCTGTCAGGTAATCAAGTGTAGGGACCTCAGCGACGGTCTCTCCCCTTCTTTGGTGATTTCCATGATGAGATATCTCTTTCATGGAGTAAGCCATATTCATCCCCTGTTTTTGTGCCCTCAACGTCGATTTATTTGACTATCATGGATTCAAAGGCACCGGGCTACATGATGATGTCCCAGGTGGAAAAGACAGGCTATCTATCCCCTGGAGGTGCATCATCACTCAAAACGCCAATGCTCCCTACCAAGCCATTCAGAGAAACATCTACACTTTTAGAGAGAGGCATATCAGGCTGACCTTCTTAAAGGTTCTGGGGACACCCAAGACCAATGTTATATCTTGTAAAAAGGGGCATAATAAGTGCCCTTTAAGTTCTGTCGAGGTCACACCTCTGAGGGGGTCGAAGAACCAATGGAGATCTACACTTTAGGAGGGAAAGTTTACAACTCTTTCTTTTCGAGCATGGTAATTTACATATGTAATTCAATTGGGTGTTGATGCAAAAACTACTAAAGATTCTTAGAACACTAATATGTTGCATAGGTATCAACATGTAATATACACTCTCATTTAGATCATCAAAATGTGAATTCGTAGCTACCAAACATGGTATAGGTGAGTGTGGCGAGTCGGCTGCCTCCCCCCTAATTTATCATCATCACCCCATCCCTTAATCGCAGCCCTTCGCCAGGCTCCGGACAGGAGTGGGTGTGTGAGAGAGGAGGGGCGCAGAATCATCCAGGTCTGGTGGCGTGTGATGAGGCACACCTGAAGTGAATGGAGCCTCGTCACCACCGCTGTTAAATGCCGAGTGCGTCTCTCCTTGGGAGACTGGTCTCTTCCCCCGTGCATGCACGCTGGTGTCCTCGTGGGTCCAGGAAGGGTGCGTAGAGGGACTCCTGCGCTGCCAGAGCCACGAGCTGCCAGACCCACGGTCCGGATGTGAACCGCTCCCGTGACACGGTCGTCGGGTCAGGATGCCGGGCCGTTTAATCCCCAGGAAGCGCCGTGGGCCAAGGAGGACAAAGCCGCTCAGAAGAAGCTGCCGCCCCTCGCGCCCCGGACCAAGAGGGGAGCATGTGCGGCCGCCGGACTCTGCCCCTTACCTGGACCCTTCCTTCTCGAACACTGTCCCACCTTAACCATTTCCCCGCACAACGAGGACGCCAGATCCCCATTTACTTTGAACACTATTTCCCCTTTGGACACTTTATTCCCGGTTTTGGACATTTTGTGTTGATTTTCTGTTAATAAAAGCCTCTCCGAGGCCTGACGGAGACCGGTCAGGCCACGAGGACACCAGCGTGCATGCACGGGGGAAGAGACCGGTCTCCTGACAGACACTCACTGTGTCTGTCGTTTGCTCCTCCCGGCACAGTGAGGTTATATTAACTAGTGATCTATCATAAGCATGCATAAAACAGTATACAATACACAAGACCATATACAAGAAGGTAGTAATCATACACAATGGCCTGGGGATATGCATGTCTATGTGTCTATGAATGAATGAAAGAAGTAATTTCCTATAGCAGTATGTGTCTGTTAGAAGAGAGAGAATTAAGTAGGGGGAAAATTCTCTCTACATACTTTTAGGTCATAAAGTTTATCTGGTTACCATGGTAACCAAGGCCTGTTCTGCCTTTTTGAGGTGTAAGTCGCATTTCGGGGGAAGGGCCCATAGACCCTCATAGTTGGCTTGTTGGTTGGGTGAGGGGTGTTAGGAATTATTTATGTATAACAAATAATTTTGTGTCTGATTGGTCCAAACGCTACAACAAAGAGTGCTCTAATAAGAGATATTGAAACGCAGCATCTCGTTCCTGCTTTTTCAGGGAATAGGGTTACAGTCAAGTAATCAGAGATGAACACTAGTGAGGAAGTGCATGGAATTAGTTCCTTTTTGCAACAGTGTTTGGTGATTTTAACTTACATCTTATTACATCTTATTATTACTGTAAAAACAAACAAACAAACTCGCCTATTTTGCTTATTGGTCATCACTGCATAAGCTGTGTCTTATTTACTAACTACTTATGTTGGTATACTTTAAAGGTATATAAAAAATTATTATAAAGTTATTTCATTATCCATTGTTATACAATACAATAAATAACACAAAAGCAACTACTAAAATATTAAAATGTCATACCAGTAAGTTTCCACCACACATTAATTATACAGAATTGTCATGTGCAACTATATCATATACACAGAGTAGATACATACAGGAGAGGAAAAACACATCTTTATTTATTAAATTAATATAAAAAGAAAAAATAAATTACATTTATATTAAACATTGCACAACAATCTTTATTGTGACAGAGCCATAGGCGACGACATTATAGCAGTGTAAGATCCAAATGCAAGAAGTTTATTAACACTCAGCAAACAAATCCAAATCACAAGGCTGTACCATTGTAGATTAGACAGGCTGGTTTCAAACAAACGTGAGGTCAGTCCAACAAGGCAGAAACAGTAATCCAAGAGGCAGTGGTCAAACAAAGCAGGCATAATGGTCATAACAATAGGGCTATACAGTGAAAAAATTAACTCTTGGTAAGTCAGTGAGAACTGGCAATACTGCCATTAAATATGGTACCAAACAGGAAGTAACCAAAAAAACAAAACAAAAAAACAGACAGTCAGTATTCTGGAGAGGGTTCCCTGTGGTGATTGGATGGATGGCTACCAGCCCCATCCATTACATTTATGACTATTATGTTTTATGTACCATTTTTCCAAATGAGATCTTCAGTGCAATCGGTAAAGGTTTGGTAGAAGTCTATAGGATACTGCAGAGGCATTTGAACATCTTCAAGTGAAAATGTTAATATAAATTTTGTCCCAAATTTTATCTGAATATTTTAAAAAAATATTTCCCTTAAAGGGGTCATACATAGGATGCTACATGCACATTTACAAGTAGTTTGAACTGAAATGTGTGTTGGCAGTGTGTGTACACAACCACCCTATAATGATAAAAATGTCCACTCCCACGATAGTTTGATTGACAGTAGCGTTTCAGCACGGACTGGTGTCTTACCTTAGACCCGCCCTGAGTGAGCTGTCATCAGTCCGCCATTGTTTCGCCGCCGGAGCAGATGTAGACAAGAATGACTCGAGGTGTTCTGTTGTTGGATGTAATAATGAGCATAGCAGTCATCATTTACTCCCGACATCTGAGCCGCTGAACTTGCAAAGGAAAATGCTACAAAAACGGCTTGATCTGAAAAGAGCTGTTTTTGACAGGGTAAAAAAGGTGTTTTTTACACTACCATTGAGAAATTTTAACCAAACTATGTTACAGACTTTTCATTAAGTCCCTAAAGAATCATATCAACTTGTGGAAAATGGGCATCCTATGACCCCTTTAAAGGCAGGGTAGGTGATTTGGATCAAAAACATTTGTTGGCTAGTGGATAAATGTATATGAGCATTATGATCATATAAATATGTCTCTTCTCAGAGCTCCCTCTACATAAAATATGTCCTCAATCGTAATGCAGTTGCCAGTGGATCAGTTTTAGTGAATTTTTACCAGACAGATCACCGAGGTTACTTTGGTCAACCAACTTAGTACCATATTCCAGTAATAATTTTGACCACCTTAAGCTGGTATCCGTCATTGTAGGGTTTACTTTCAGTGGATGGTCCCATGAATGTCAGAGTATAGCTTTAGAATCTTTTAAAAATATGTCTCTCAAAGGCCAAAAAAACTGAATGGTCACTTTTGTTAAATTCCGTATTGACAAAACTGAAATGAACGGGAATTTCAAATCAAAATTAAAACACTTTTTGTGCAATCTGTTTTGAGAAAGCAGTATCTGATGTCCGTAGCGAGTGTGGTGGTTGAGAACATTTGTGTAGGAGCCTTAACTTATTTTGAAAAGAATCTAAACATACAAAGACATTCACATAATGAGGTGGCAGAAGAAGCCTTTGCTTTTGTCAGGCCTATTAGCCTTTGGATAGAAAAACAGCTTTTTTTAAATCATAATCATCAAGCGTAGAGTTAGTTCTGGCAGGTCACGTCAGTCAAGCTCACATCAGCTGACTCTCAGCTGATCCCCATCTACCTATGGGAATATGACACCTATCTAAGCATTCATATATAAGGTCCCTCAGTATTATCAACAGTTTTCGCATTGATCAATAGCTAATTGCCCTCCTCCATCCCCAACTCCTCCTCTGTCAGTCAGGATTCAGCCTTCTGATTCTCCTTTGAATCAGACTAATTCTAAAATGTGTACATAAATTATTGAATTTTAACGATATCTGCAATACATTTATGCTGGTTCTGTTCTGGGGGGTTATCGCTGCTCCCCCTAATCTCATCCATGCTAGGCTGCATGGTTGCACGGGGAGTTCTTGCCCAGAACAGAACCACACCGCCAATCCAAACTGTATGCTAATTTTCAATCATCTTTGACGATAGTGTTCCTGACTGAAATGTTGGGTTTGTGTGAAATAGGATGCAGCAGAGATATTGTGTTCTTTTTTCTTTACAGGCAATTTCATTCCTCACCCCGCTGGCTGTGATATTTGTGGTGAAGATTATACAGAGGACAGACAAGACAGAAATTAAAGAGGCTTGTTTAGGTGAGTGCCCAAACCGTGGTGGTCAGAAGATAGTCATTAACTAATAATATTGAAATCTTTACACAATGGATGTTTTTACAATTATTATAGAGGAATATGGGGTTTAAGATTATTGAAGATTATTCGCAGCAATCTGGAATGCTTGACACTTATTGGTCAATTGTGGCATACAACAGAATGATAACCACGTATCAGACCTCTCATCCAGGTAACTAAAACAGGCTAATTTAATTTCTCCCATATCACTGCAGACTCACTTTCTTTTGTGTTGTTACAAATGCAGCTGGTGCCATCTTTCATCTCAATTATTGATTATATTGAAAACGAAATTGGAGGGCTTCAGCATTAATATTACTCTAATATTCTGATAGTGTTTGTGTTTTTGTGTCTTCAACCCTGCTCCTGGGGACCCACTGTTCTCCAGTGTTTAGCTCCAACCCTAATCAAACACACCTGACGTACCTACACAAGCAGGTGTGCTGAAGCAGGTTGAAAATAAACTTTGCAGGACAGTGGGTCCCCAGGAGCAGGGTAGAAGACCTCTGTTGTAATGGATTGTTTTTCATAGACAGAATGTTGTAAGATAATATACTGTAAATGTAAGTTTATATAACAGTTTTGGCCCTAATCAATATTTCACATAATTACACATAATTATGTATTTGTTGAGTAGCTGTGTAATACATGATCCTTTACTTACATTAATTATTTACTCATGTGGCAAGTAGCCTCTGCTTTGTGTTTGGGTCCTGATCTTTTTGTTAGGTTGGGGTTAACTTTGTGACAACTGACTGCCTGTACATTATCTCTAACTTAGCATACCCATGGTGCATATACCAAACTCTGTTTCATTGACATGTCTTCAGTTATATCTTATTTTTGTGTCAGTGAATATTAGATTCATGTGCTCTTTTATAATAATCACAATGTTTACAATATTGACATGACAATAGTCATAAGTAATACACTTTAAATCTGTTTGTTTATTCCATGTTCCACATTGTAATCACTGTACTTTATTGTATATATATATATATATATAATAAAGTACAGTGATTACAGTGTGGAACATGGAATAAACAAACAGATCATCAGGGATCATCAGCCTCCAGAACAAAAATAAATGCACAGGCGAGTGCCCACTAGTAAAGGGAAAGAGATTATCAGTTAACGTGCGCTGCCGCTTCGTTTGATCTGAGGTGTCTACTGACTATCACGCCACGTTAAAGAGCGCCAAAGCAGTATTTATTGCTTGCATTTCCTAACAAAATGAACGGAATTTGATATCTTAGACTTTGTTTCATATCAAAAGTAACAAAGCACAACGCTTAGCTCATTGCGATTTACTGGATGGGAGGCGCACTATATATATGTATTGTTTATTCATCAACTGAAAACAGCATCGATTGGGATTTAAGAAAAGATATTGGTTCATAAAAATAAGAATCTATTCAAATTGAGAAATAGTTTTTTGTTTTATCCAGCTCTAGCATATTTTGTTGTAGTGCCTCCGCTAGCGGGGTGTGGTGTTGAACATGAAAAGTGACAGTCTCTGTTCATCTGTTCTCTTCATAAATAAATAAATGCATAAGCATATATGCTCGTCCTGTAGGTTCATTATTGTAGCGTCTGGACCAATCAAACACACAATATATATTTTGTTAGCTATATTTAACAAATACTCTGTAACACCCCTCAGTTAACAAGCCATATGAGGACCTATGGACCCTTCCCCCGAGATGCGTAACACCCCAGGAAGCCGAACAGGCCCCTGGTTCCATGGCAACCAATTATGATTAATTATTCATATTTCCCATGAGCTGATTCGCTACATTATTAAAAAATGAAAATGTGAACAAAAATAAAAACAACACTTTTTTAAGCTTAATGCTTTCTGTTCTGTAATTCAGGAAACAAATCACATCATGCTTTTTTATCATTCCAAAAATTCCCACAGAATCTCAAATGCTACATGGTCTCACTCACTTATTCCCTTATTTGCTTGCTCAAGTGATTCCTCGAAACAATATTTATGATGTCTTTGTTGAATCAACCATTTGTCTACACAGTCATTTAACATTCTGCAGAGAGTATACAAAAATCAACTATGGGCATGTACACATTAACATTTCCTACTATTTGCCTTAAGAGTTAATGTGCAGCCTGGGTTTTTTATTTGTTATGTGTAGGGCCAACACACTCACATTAGGGATTTTTGAAAGAACTTTTCTGCTCTACAGAATTTTATTTATATGGTCCAATTTATATTTACATGGTCCAAAAATGTTACTCTGGTACCATTATGTTTGCCCTAAAGTGAAAAGTCCTTTAAACTTGCATTAATTCTCAAAACTACTCTGTAGTTTTAAATAACAATTTTTTTTTAAAGCATCATTTAAGTAGTCCATATCATGAAAACATGGGCATAGCTGGACATTTGAGACAGTCAATTTGGTCAGTCACACTGGCTGGCATTGATGTTGGACAAGAAGGCCTAGCTCACAGTTTCTGTTCCAGTTAATCCCAAAGGTGATCGATCTGGCTGAGGTCAGGGACAGTCAAATTGTTCCACATTAAATTCATCCAACCATGTCTTTATGGACCTTGCTTTGTGCATTGTGGTATAGTCATGCTGGAATAGAAAAGGTCCTTTCCCAAACTGTTCTCACAAAGTTGGAAGCATAACATTGTCCAAAAATGGCTTGGTGCGCTGAAGCATTAAGTGTTTTGTTGTAAAAATCAATTTTTCGTTGAATATCCATTTGTGCCACACAACAAGCAAGCAGCATAGACTATTATCTGCCAAAATGCAGATTTGTTGTGCAACAACCTCTTACCCAAATGAGACTGGGGGATGCATTGCATTAGGGATGCACCGATACCGATACTGGTATCAGTATCGGGCCCGATACTGGTCTCCTGTACTCGTACTCGTACTCGTTAAAATGCTCCGATACCAAACACCGATACCACACAGCATGTGATTAGCGCCATATTCAAACAAAGAAACACAGACAACAGACAGCAGAAAGGTATCGGCAAGTACCAAAAATAAAAGTATCGTATCGGGCGAGTACTGGAAAAAGTGGTATCGGTGCATCCCTACATTGCATGTCACAACATGCAAACTTGGAAATGTTTGAGTCATTCATTTTTGTTACATATCCCCTGGTTTTGTGTTTCTTGGGTTTTAATTTTTTATCTTTATTTTGAAGTGTATTGTCAGTTACCATTGATCGCAGTATTCACTGTGTTTAGTTCCTGTTTGCTTTTGTTTCTATAGTTACCTTTATACCCTTATTTGTTGCCACAGTGATTGATTTCCCTCACCTGTTCTTAGTTAGCCTTTCTTATACTGTAGGTGTGTTCGACTTGAAGCAGCAATGCACAGACCAGTCGGTGTATAACATCAAAGTACTGCGATTCGAACACATGAAGAGACATCTGCTCTATATAGCTCTCTCAGTACTTTGATGCATTGATTGGTCTGCGCAGCACTGCTTCAAGTCGAACACACCTTGGGCCTCATTTATTAAATTAAATTAGAAACAAGCACAGATCAAATCAAATTACAACAGGGTTCACGTGTGATTCATGAAACATTCGTATGCTGCCAATCCCATCGCATGAATGAACTTATGTTGATAAATGTGGCAGCAGTCGTCCTTTGAATATCACGCCCCTAAAATTCATGGTTTAGAAGCCTTGCCCTCGAGTTTTCTGTCGTACATTTGTTTTGTAAATGAGGCCCCTTGTGTATTTATACCCCAGCATTTCTCTTGTTCAGTGTCAGGTGTCAAGTCACCTTTATTTATATAGTGCTTTATACAATGCAGATTGTGTCAAAGCAGCTTTACAGTGCTAAACAGGAAAATAATGTGTCAATAATGTAGTTCAATATAAGATACCCTCACATGGGGCAACATTAAATATAGTGATTTCAAAGTAAGATAGCCCCACATCGGGCACCACTAAAAGTTGCAGTCTGACCAATCTGAAGGATTTGTGAGATATCATTAACTTGTAGAGCCTCTTACTGTATTATCCACACAAGGAAGACACAAGTGTAATAAAGGGGTTTTAATAACAAAAGGATAGACAAGAGTAACTAACAGCAACTAAATGGAAACAATTAATGGATAAAGTGCAAAAGATTGATAAATGCAAGTGATTATATTACTATGGATGTTACACGTTATATTATGGAAAGATAAAGTGCAGTTTCTTTGGAAGTAATAAGGTAAACCTTATTCTGACTTCAACAAATAAACTGAGAGATTATTTGTTATTAACTGACACCAGCTATATAAAATCTAATGCGAATTAGATAATCATATACTGACTAGGGGTGTAAATTGGATGGTTCGTCACGATACGATATCGATTCTCATACCCAGCGATACGATATTTGCCGATACTTCAAAAAATTATAAAATATGATTTCGATATGATTCGATCCAGGAGAATATATATCAATATATCAATATTATTACATTATATATCTATTTTAAACAACCATCTACATTTTTATTAACTCACAAATGCAACCAAAACATATAAGATGAACATTTATCTTACATTTTCACATCCTGCTCCTCAGTTGGGACATTCACAACAAAAAATAGGCCTACACTTTTTTTAAATAATAAAGAAAAATAAATAACTGAAAAAAAAATTAAATCACACACAAGATCAGTAATCTTAAGATATGACAGCAGTCAAGACAGTCTTTCAGGCTTCTGTGCTAAAATATGCAATGTGTAAAATAATGTAAATCCACATTATAAAAACAACACAAACGAGGTATTCTTGTAGGAAAAATTTATTAATTTTGAAAAATAAATAACATAATACAAATAAAGCTGTTAAAACTTTATTTGATAATTTTTTTGGCTGCTACTATGGGCTCAGTGCTAAAAACCTTTTCTACAGATAACCAAATTACAAGCAATAGCAGAAAATAAATACAATATAACAAAGATCTGCCAGGTTTTTCAGGCAGATCTAAAAGAAATGTTCAGGTATAGAAATGTAATAATCATATGTAAAATACCACTGCATAGTCTTCACTGTACAGATTAAATATAGATTAATCCTTATAAAAGTTGTTCAGTCAAAATCAGTGAGATTTTTTTTTCTTTGACAGAAGTTTTCTGTTAGTCTGCTTTCACTTTAAGAACGAAAGCACGGATCCAATATACTGATACACATGCGTTTTCTTTCTCAACTGTTTACGTTAAGACATAGGCCTAACCGACTGTGTTTTATTTGTGACTTTTTTTGGCTGCTACTATGGGCTCAGTGCTAAAAACCTTTTCTACAGATAACCAAATTACAAGCAATAGCAGAAAATAAATACAATATAACAAAGATCTGCCAGGTTTTTCAGGCAGATCTAAAAGAAATGTTCAGGTATAGAAATGTAATAATCATATGTAAAATACCACTGCATAGTCTTCACTGTACAGATTAAATATAGATTAATCCTTATAAAAGTTGTTCAGTCAAAATCAGTGAGATTTCTTTCTTTGACAGAAGTTTTCTGTTAGTCTGCTTTGACTTTAAGAAGGAAAGCACGGATCTAATATACTGATACACATGCGTTTTCTCTCTCTACTGTTTATGTTAAGACAGGCCTAACCAACTGTGTTTACTAGGATATTCGCCAAGGTGCACATGTTGATGTAATTTGGTCTGTATTTGTTCATCCATGCACAAAAAAAGCGGAAGAGAGATCAAGTATTAGCGCGCTGTCGATGCGGCTGTCTGTATGCGTGCGCTTTGGATGTGAGCACGTGTCACTGCGTGCTGAACACTTCTTACAAGCACTCAACAATTCCGTCAACTATCCCGAGTGTCTTTTACACTCGCCCTTCAGACAGTCTTATCCCGACACATGAGTTTGAATGAGAATGCACGCGTTGGCGGTAATGCATAGACGGACATTGGTGAAAATGTGGACAGTGTCAAAATAAGGTGCCTATTTGTACTACAGATATCGATATTTTACGTGTGGCATCGATACATCATATCGTTAGACATTTAATCGATGTATCGATCCATATCGATGGATCGTTACACCCCTAATACTGACAATATACACTAATGCCAACAGTCTCTGAAAAGAGGTTTGGAAAGTGTGATATTTATGCCTGCTCATGTGCTGAGTCTGAGCAGAGACATCTTCCACTTGTTGATCTGGGCCACATTGGAGTGGAAAGAAAGGAGCTAGATCCATCTCACAGTCTTAAACATGAAGCACTGGTGAACGATGAACTCCAGAGCACTGCAGGTCCTTGATCTGGAAACCGCAGCCGGAGGAGCCTTAAAGGCCTTTTCACACTGAACACGGAAATTCTGCACAAATATTTGGTGCGATGACGCTTTTGAATTGAAACAATAAAAAAATCTAACGAGACACGTGTTACACCAAACACGACAACACAATCAATGAAGACACGAGACAAGTGTGCACGGTGAGGAAATAAACACTCAACACGTGCGCTCACAAAAGACAAGACATAGACGAGAGAGTGCACGGCCCGAGCAAACTTGAACCAAGTACACAAGTGTCAGGGCTGAACAGGCAGGCCCTGGTGGAGCAGTAATGGAATGCCAGGAAGGAACTGGAGACTCTGGATCTTTAAGAGGCCCTAGGGCCAAAGCAGAACCTGAAGTTGTCACCTGGGCCAGAGAGGACTCTGAAGCAGCCTCCTGGGCTGGAGCAGCTCTGGAGTGGATTCTGAGGGCTCCCAGACTAGAGCAAGCTCTTGAACGGACTCTGAAGGCTCCCGGACTGGAGCAGGCTCTTGAGTGGACTCTGAAGGCTCCAGGACTGGAGCAGGCTCTTGATTGGACTTTGAAGGCTCCTGAGCGGACTCTGAGGGCTCCTGGACTGGAGCGGGCTTTTGAGTGGACTCTTAAGGTTCCTGGATTGGAGCGGCTCTGGAGTGGGATCTGAGGACTCACAGGACTCAGCAGGCTCTGAAATGGACGCTGAGGGCTCCTGGACTAGGGTGGGCTCTGGAGTAAACTCTGAGGCAGGCTCCTGGGAAGGTGGAGCATACTTTGAAGTGGCCCATGCATGCAAGACAGCCATGAGATGAAAGGCGAATACGGCCTTCTTGACTATGGCAGCATCAGTGAGATTGGGTGGCTTTGTAGTGGCCTCCGTGCCTGTTCTGTGGCAGGCTTTTCTAGAGCAGGTTGCTCAGGGACCTCTGGGACCACCAAACTTGGGACCACTGGAGTCGAATCCTCCAGTCTCACCACATTGACTGCACCCTCCTTCCATCTGCAGTCAGTGGTAACCCCAGCCCTCTGATGACCCATAATCGGAGAAGGAGGAGGAGGAGGAGGAACAGCATCTCCTGCAGAAGTCTCTAATGCCAGCCCCCCTCTGATGGAATTGATGGAAGTGGACATACTGGAGTAACAGCTGGTCGGTGGAAAGTCCAGTGGTGGGAGATAGATAAAGGAAGATGACCATCTTCTGCTGAGTCCTCTTATGGCTAGTGACAAATCCCTGACAAAATATTACTATAAATTGTAGCCACACCTCCCCCTTTACCTTTTGGATGTAGCTCATGTTTATAACAGTAATATTGGGGGGTAGACTCATTTAAAGTAATGTAATCATCTGGCATTAGCCAGATTTCTGTCAAACAGAGCACATTTACGTTATGATCTGTGATCATATCATTTACAAAAAAATGCTTTCTTAGAAAGGGATCTAATATTCATTAAGCCAAGCTTTATCATTTGTTTGTCTGTATTATGTCAGTTTTTTATTTGTTAAACATCAATTAAATTATTGGCCTTAATTTAGTTTGGACGTTTTTTGTATTTACTAGTTATGGAAACAGACACAGTCTCTGTAGTATGAAATCTAGGTGAAAGAGTCTCTATGTGCTGAGAATTAAAGGTATAGTTCACCCAAAAATGAAATTTCTGTCATTAATCACTCACCCTGATGTCGTTCCTGATGTCGATTTTTATGAAATCTGAGAGCTCTCCGACCCTCCATAAACAGCAAGGGTACTACCACGATCAAGACACAGAAACTTAGTAAGGACATCAGTAAAACAGTCCATGTGACAACAGTGGTTCAACCGTAATTTTACAAAACTATGAGAATACTTTTTGTGCTCAAAGAAAACTAAAATTTCGATTTATTACAATTACAATTTTTCTCCTCCGCATCACCCTGGTGCCATTCTCTGCACAACTCAATCTTAATAGCTTTAATGTACTTGAATTGTGCATGAAACTCTAGGAATATACAATTATCGGATCGGTACTTGGTATCGGCAGATACTCATTATTCAATGACTTGGATCGGATCAGAGGCACAAAAAACCTGATCAGGACATCCCTAATTATTACATCCTGTTTTTAGTTTGTTTAGAAGTATTTGGTCCACGTTGCATTCATATTTCATTCGAACTGCACCAGAGTTTGTTTGTAAGTGAACCGAGAACCATCTTTTTAGCAGTCTCGGTCTGCTTGTTTGGTGTGCACCAGGATGGCAGCGTTCACACTTACTCAAATGAACCGCACTAACAGAGCAATCGCACTAGAGTTTGTTTTAATTGAACCAAATATGACAAGTGTGAACACACCCTAAGTTGTTCACGGAAGGAAAGAGCTGGCTTGGTTTTCTAGTCATCAAAATAAAATACAGAGAAACTGGGATGATTTATGCTAAAAACATGTTGCCATCTCAACAGCATACAGCGGTGGGATTAGACTATTACCTGCAAAGCCGATTTGAAAGCTTGAATCTGATTGGTCAAATTGAATGTAGCTACTGTGCTTAAAAAGCTTTCAACTGGCAATGACAAGTTAACAGAAATGAAATACTTACCTAGAGTAATAAAATAATGAGGTTCCAAATCTACAGACAAAAACACCGCAAAAGTAATCCATATGAATCGAATGGTTTCTTCCAAGTCCTCTGAAGAGACACGATCACTCTAACACTGATTCTTGAGACATGGGACAAAACATGTCCAGCAATTGTAACTGCTATTAGGTTTAAAAATGAAAATAATTTCAATTGTAAATGTTATGGGGATTAATAATAGAAAGTATTTAACACAATTGTCCCCTTCAGTTTAATTTTATCATTATTATATCAAATCTATGACACTTACTGTCTTCTCACGACAATTAAAACAATGTGTCCACAGAGAAGGGTTCAATCATTCATATGCTATAAAATGGATAAAAATGTTTTTTAATGATGAAAAAGAGCTTGTTTTATCAGAAGCAACACTTAATAATATCTCATATAATAGTAAGGTTGTTTTTCAGTGACACATGCATGTTTCGTAGGGTTTCAAAGTTGTGTCCCCACTTTTTGTCAACACCATCAGACATTCATTAAAATGTAAAAAAAAAAATATATATATATATATCAGAGAATATCAGGGGCAGCTGTCACTCTAAACAACCCCCTTGCCACACTGCACCTCTGCTGAGTACATCAGTGTCAGACAGACTCTGGTAAGGTTTATGGTTTTAGAATATTTTAAATCTTAACGTTAATATTTCCTGTGTCACAACCATGGTATGTCAACATCATCTTCCAATTTCTGAGGAAATTATTTGAAATATTTAGATAATTTTATTCTCCTGAAGCAGGTTCTATTAACATCTAGCATCAACAGAAAAAACAAAATGGCTACTACATGAACTCCATTTGTTTTGTGAAAGAAATGCCAAATTTGTCAACACCATCATGTCACCACCATAAGATTTTCTGTCTAAAGGCTTGTGCACACCGGGACGATTATCGCCGATGTTTAACACCTCGTGACCAAACAAAGGGCGCCAATAATGTGAGTGTGCACACCAATGCGCAAAACGCCAGGCGTAAAAGCGTCATTTTAAAAAAAACGCCTCGGGCTCGTTTTTTTGGTTTGACACAGCGCGTTAAAAACTGGCCGACCAATGAGATTGGCGCTTTTGTTCACATGCCTGGAGCTGCTGAAGTTATAGTAAAACACGACTTGGTGGCGCTCAAGCACAACACGGTCTTGCCAAGCACACATTGATACCTAACGATGAAGAGGAAGTAAGTAGACGAAGAAGAAGCATCGAGGCAAGATGAATGTAGAGCTGCTGGTCTCATTGGTGTCTGAATGCAAATAGCTTTATGACAAACGTGACAGCGACTACAAAAATCTTGATAAGAGGGAGTTGTTATGGAAAGGAATTGCAGATCAAATAGGATTCGATGTGTACTGGGGTATTTTTCATTAAGCGCCATCTAATGTCAGGGAGTGAATTTGCATGTTCACTCGGCTCATCGCCAGTGAAAATCGCTTGGGTATGAACACACAAGACGCGTCGAAAAACGCTGGCGATAAGCGCGAGCGATAATCGACCCGGTGTGCACGAGGCTTAACGGTGGTGACAGGCCAATGATGGAGTTGACATTCAATGTGAAGTCATCATATTTTTGTGGTTTTTAAGTCGTTTTTAATTATATTAAATATAAAATAGTGTTTATTTTTTTCTAATAATGTATAAATACTAAATATGTGACCTGACAGCATATATTGCTTTTGTGGATTGATAGTCATCACTTCTAGCAGAGTTAGGGTTGAAAGAACATAAGATTCAGGGAACACAAGGCTGAGGGAACACATAACACTGGATAAAGCATATCTATACATCATATGTATGTTTGTATTCTGATCATATGTGTTCTGATAATTTTTGGATCATTTGTTAAGATGTTTAAATCTGAATATTAAGGTCCTGGTGAATGTAAATGGATATACAGTTAGGTCCATATATATTTGGACACAGGCACCATTTTTGTTATTTTAGCTGCTGACCAAAACATATATGTTACAGTTATATAATGCATATGAGTTTAAAATGCATACTCTGAGCTTTAATTTTGAGGGTATACTCATCAAACGTGGCGGTAAGGTTAAGGAATTACAGCCCTTTAATATGTACCTCCCCCTTTTTCAAGGGACCAAAAGTAATTGGACAATTGACTCAAAAGCTGTTTTATGGACAGGTGTGGGCTATTCCTTCGTTATTTTTACATCAATTAAGCAGGTAAAAAATCTGGAGATGATTCTAAGTTTGGTATTTGCATTTGGAAGCTGTTGCTGTAGCTGTTGCTGTTGCTGTAAACCCACATCATGCTCAAAGGATCTCTCCATGCAAGTGAAACAGACAATTGTTAGGCTTCAAAAACAAAACAAATCCATTAGAGATATAGCAGAAACATTAGGAGTGGCCAAATCAACAGTTTAGTACATTCTGAGAAAACAAAAGAATGGACTGGTGAGCTCAGCAACATAAAAAGGCCTGGACGTACATGCACGACAACAGTGGTGGATGATCAGAGGATCCTCTCCATGGTAAAGAAAAACCCTTTCACAACATCCAGTCAAGTGAAGAACACTCTCTAGGAGGTAGGCATGTCACCGTCAAAGTCTACAATCAAGAGAAGACTTCACGAGAGCAAATACAGTGGGTTCACCACAAGGTGCAAACCATTCATAAGCCTCAAGGCCAGATTAGACTTTGCCAAAAAAAAAACATCTAAAAAGCCAGACCACTTCTGGAAAAGCATTCTTTGGATTAGGGATGGAACGATTACCGGTTTGACGATAAATCATGATAAAATTCCCCATGGTTAGTATTACTGTTTCATATTTTAATTATCATTAAAACCATATTCGATTTTCGAACTCCATTATTGGCCCGACAGTTGACACATTTATATTTATAATACATTATAAGTTAGTTCAATATAAGAATGCATTTGCATATTTTATTGCTAGGCCTATAATGTGTTCATGTGTGAGTGAATTAATAGCCTATGTATATTTTTTTATATATTATAATGTTAAAAATGATGTTCAAGACATGAAAAGCCTTTTGAAAGGCAGACTGAAGCATGTTCATTACATAAATATTTAAAATATATTGCATTTCTGAAAAGTGCATTAACACTTAAGCATGTGTTAATTACCAAAGTACTTTTAGTATACTTTTTTTTTAATGAATATATTAAAATGGAATTTCAAGTACATTCAAGTACTTCTTTTTCACCAGGGGAGTTTTGGTTCTTTTGCCATTGTAGGCTGCAAGGACCTTTGAAATAACTCAAATCATTTGGCAAAGTGATATGGACATGTAATGCGGTCAAGGCCTGCCTGAAACTACTTTAGCCGTGCATTTCCCTGAAAATAATTGCAAAATAACCTTACAACATTCGTCAACCAAACCATTTCAACAGCCTCTGTAGTATAAAATGCTATAATCAACACTTTCCACAATTAGTTAATCTTGGCAGCTGTTATAGTAAAAACACAGTAAAAGTTTTTGAAAGAGTTCCACATGTAATACCTATTTCATATGCAAAGATGTTAGCCAATCACAGAAGTGGGTATTTTCAGTTGAAGCAACTGTGTCATTGAGACATATTATAATATTCTCTGAGGCCTTCTTACATGTGATTATGGAGATCGAGAACCGAGTTGAGAATGTCCCCAGAGCAAACGAGTGATTGAAGTCCAAGTCATTAAAGAAAGTTTTATAAATCCAATTAAACGACCTTATTTAAAAAAAAAAAAGTGATGTGCTTTTCTATCAATTGTACATTTATAGAGCCAGGAAGATATTAAAACTGATTTCATTAGGGAAAGACAAATATGACTACCACTATGTGTACCTTCACATGTGAAGTGTTCAAAAAACATTGTCACCCAGTACAGATGTGAGAGAAAAGATGACTATGAGCAGAACATTCAGTTTCAGTTTGTAAAGTGCTTAGACTTGCTTTGTGTGGAGGGTCATGCATCACAGCAATTTCTTCCCTTCAATTCTAACATGTCAGAGATTCCAAAGAAGTTTCTTATATGCTGGGCTATATTATGAGTAGACTGTTCAAACAGACCCTCAGAGACAGAGACTTAGAATAGAAGCTCTCGCTGCTAATGATGTTTCTTAATGTCATTCCTCTCAAGCTTAATTTATGTGAAGCACTGAGAACTAAAAGTAACAAATTCAGTGAGAATTAAAAACGGCACAAATTGTAGGTCGTTCAGTTCACTGAAGATCTGCCTGTTGTATACAGTAATTATAATCACATCTGTTTTTGCAACGTGATATCCTGAGTATTCATATGTATTTATACGTAAAGTATACTTCATTTTTGTACATGTACGCTAGCGTATCCGTACAGTCGAATGCGTAGCCTTTCAAAGTATACTTCATTTGATGTTGTGCACGAACTTGGGCGATTGACACATGCGCTCTAGAAAGATTCATCCATGTCCAGTGTCTGCACTATTTTTCCCCTTAAGTTATGACCGATAACAAATATTTTTGAACTCTTATATCCCCTTCCCGAACCCCCCTCCTCCCATTTTGGCATGGGGACATAAATTACATACTCAAAATAAAAAGGTTGCTGCTCATGAGTCCTTCTGACTAGATACATAATCAACATATGTTCACAAACCTGACGCTTGAAAGTTTACTGTTCAAAACTCTAAATTACTCAGGCTGTTATGAATATGGAGATATATAAGCTCAAACATAAAAACAAAAATAAAATATTAAGAATATATTTTTTAAATGTATAAAAAATTATGTGAATGTGGTAAATGAAACAATGAAGCTGAAGCCACATATGTGCTCAAATTTGCTCAAACATCCTTCAGATTTGAGAATGTTATCTCTAAAACTGTGAATTTTATAAAACAATTTAAGACAATGTCGTGTGTTTTTAGAGAAGGCTAATAAAAGGATAATAAAATCATTTATTGCCCTGTTAGCTTTCCTGCATGCTATTGTCTCATGTCTGACCCGGCAAACTGCCCCATTCATGTTTCTATTGTTCTCACTCATTGAACCATTCAAACCTCCGCCAGGTATGAGACATAAGCTTTATTATTCTTTTCTTATTATTCGTTTTTATTCAACCATTTTTAGCCTTTATTCTGGCATTACCAATCCACATCGTTTTGATCCCACTATACATTTAGCCACCTATTATCAAAAGTCTTTCTTAAAAAATACAACAAAACATATAAAGAGTTTGGTTCCAAAACGCGATAAACTTCAAATTGAATAAATTGAGTTCCCGCTAAAATCAGTATTGTATCTGGTCGGTACTGAAAAGTACATTTTTAATTTTACACAGAATGCGATATCCGCCATGTTATTCTGTCATGTTTTCTCGCTATCTTTCCAAACCGCGACAAACGCAGTCTCCCTTCTCTGCAGAATGCGATACATCCGCTCAACCAATCACAGCGCACCATTCCACGCATTGTAAACAGTAAATCGCAGGTGCAAACCATTCATAAGCCTCAAGGCCAGATTAGACTTTGCCAAAAAAAAAACATCTAAAAAGCCAGACCACTTCTGGAAAAGCATTCTTTGGATTAGGGATGGAACGATTACCGGTTTGACGATAAATCATGATAAAATTCCCCATGGTTAGTATTACTGTTTCATATTTTAATTATCATTAAAACCATATTCGATTTTCGAACTCCATTATTGGCCCGACAGTTGACACATTTATATTTATAATACATTATAAGTTAGTTCAATATAAGAATGCATTTGCATATTTTATTGCTAGGCCTATAATGTGTTCATGTGTGAGTGAATTAATAGCCTATGTATATTTTTTTATATATTATAATGTTAAAAATGATGTTCAAGACATGAAAAGCCTTTTGAAAGGCAGACTGAAGCATGTTCATTACATAAATATTTAAAATATATTGCATTTCTGAAAAGTGCATTAACACTTAAGCATGTGTTAATTACCAAAGTACTTTTAGTATACTTTTTTTTTAATGAATATATTAAAATGGAATTTCAAGTACATTCAAGTACTTCTTTTTCACCAGGGGAGTTTTGGTTCTTTTGCCATTGTAGGCTGCAAGGACCTTTGAAATAACTCAAATCATTTGGCAAAGTGATATGGACATGTAATGCGGTCAAGGCCTGCCTGAAACTACTTTAGCCGTGCATTTCCCTGAAAATAATTGCAAAATAACCTTACAACATTCGTCAACCAAACCATTTCAACAGCCTCTGTAGTATAAAATGCTATAATCAACACTTTCCACAATTAGTTAATCTTGGCAGCTGTTATAGTAAAAACACAGTAAAAGTTTTTGAAAGAGTTCCACATGTAATACCTATTTCATATGCAAAGATGTTAGCCAATCACAGAAGTGGGTATTTTCAGTTGAAGCAACTGTGTCATTGAGACATATTATAATATTCTCTGAGGCCTTCTTACATGTGATTATGGAGATCGAGAACCGAGTTGAGAATGTCCCCAGAGCAAACGAGTGATTGAAGTCCAAGTCATTAAAGAAAGTTTTATAAATCCAATTAAACGACCTTATTTAAAAAAAAAAAAGTGATGTGCTTTTCTATCAATTGTACATTTATAGAGCCAGGAAGATATTAAAACTGATTTCATTAGGGAAAGACAAATATGACTACCACTATGTGTACCTTCACATGTGAAGTGTTCAAAAAACATTGTCACCCAGTACAGATGTGAGAGAAAAGATGACTATGAGCAGAACATTCAGTTTCAGTTTGTAAAGTGCTTAGACTTGCTTTGTGTGGAGGGTCATGCATCACAGCAATTTCTTCCCTTCAATTCTAACATGTCAGAGATTCCAAAGAAGTTTCTTATATGCTGGGCTATATTATGAGTAGACTGTTCAAACAGACCCTCAGAGACAGAGACTTAGAATAGAAGCTCTCGCTGCTAATGATGTTTCTTAATGTCATTCCTCTCAAGCTTAATTTATGTGAAGCACTGAGAACTAAAAGTAACAAATTCAGTGAGAATTAAAAACGGCACAAATTGTAGGTCGTTCAGTTCACTGAAGATCTGCCTGTTGTATACAGTAATTATAATCACATCTGTTTTTGCAACGTGATATCCTGAGTATTCATATGTATTTATACGTAAAGTATACTTCATTTTTGTACATGTACGCTAGCGTATCCGTACAGTCGAATGCGTAGCCTTTCAAAGTATACTTCATTTGATGTTGTGCACGAACTTGGGCGATTGACACATGCGCTCTAGAAAGATTCATCCATGTCCAGTGTCTGCACTATTTTTCCCCTTAAGTTATGACCGATAACAAATATTTTTGAACTCTTATATCCCCTTCCCGAACCCCCCTCCTCCCATTTTGGCATGGGGACATAAATTACATACTCAAAATAAAAAGGTTGCTGCTCATGAGTCCTTCTGACTAGATACATAATCAACATATGTTCACAAACCTGACGCTTGAAAGTTTACTGTTCAAAACTCTAAATTACTCAGGCTGTTATGAATATGGAGATATATAAGCTCAAACATAAAAACAAAAATAAAATATTAAGAATATATTTTTTAAATGTATAAAAAATTATGTGAATGTGGTAAATGAAACAATGAAGCTGAAGCCACATATGTGCTCAAATTTGCTCAAACATCCTTCAGATTTGAGAATGTTATCTCTAAAACTGTGAATTTTATAAAACAATTTAAGACAATGTCGTGTGTTTTTAGAGAAGGCTAATAAAAGGATAATAAAATCATTTATTGCCCTGTTAGCTTTCCTGCATGCTATTGTCTCATGTCTGACCCGGCAAACTGCCCCATTCATGTTTCTATTGTTCTCACTCATTGAACCATTCACACCTCCGCCAGGTATGAGACATAAGCTTTATTATTCTTTTCTTATTATTCGTTTTTATTCAACCATTTTTAGCCTTTATTCTGGCATTACCAATCCACATCGTTTTGATCCCACTATACATTTAGCCACCTATTATCAAAAGTCTTTCTTAAAAAATACAACAAAACATATAAAGAGTTTGGTTCCAAAACGCGATAAACTTCAAATTGAATAAATTGAGTTCCCGCTAAAATCAGTATTGTATCTGGTCGGTACTGAAAAGTACATTTTTAATTTTACACAGAATGCGATATCCGCCATGTTATTCTGTCATGTTTTCTCGCTATCTTTCCAAACCGCGACAAACGCAGTCTCCCTTCTCTGCAGAATGCGATACATCCGCTCAACCAATCACAGCGCACCATTCCACGCATTGTAAACAGTAACTGACAAGCTACGCAATATTCGTTCATAATCGCAGATGAATCGCCTTCGACTCTGTGTATTAAATGCCGCTCCATCTGAAAGCACAAGATGGAGATTTACTAATCACAGAACTGGCTTTACTGACGAGATGCGCATGACAATCGCATGCAATTTATCGTGCAGCCCTAAAAAAAATTAATCGTTTTGATGGCATTGTTTCTGCGGTGGGGAAGAAACGTAAGCTATTAATAAGATTAGTATTGACTAAGTTCAGAGGCTGTCATATGTTAGGGTGACCAGGGGCGGACTCACCCATTTGGCAAAGGTAGGCGACCGCCTTGGGCTCCCAAAAGCCAAGGGCCCCCTAAAATGCTTTCCATACAGGAGATGCACATTAAGCGCTGACACACGAATGGTTGCTGTTCACGGTCTTTATTACCACGACAAGCGTCCAAATTGAAAGTGTTTTTTGTGTATCCTGCTTGAAGGAGATGAAAATATTATGACTTTATATATATAACTTTTTTTGGTAAAAAATTATCCGAAATCAATACTTGAGCAAGTGCATAACCAGCCAAAAGGTTATAGCCTTTTCTCACAACAGCTGAAATAATTAAATACATCATTTTGATGGCTGATTGTAATACAGAAATTATTATGTGTTTATGAAACACATGAAATTAAATTATATTCCAGTTTTAAATGTGCTTCTGATTACAGATAGCCTGGGATTACAAACGATTTGTATTTTAAAGACAACCTTGGTTTGATGTGATATGAGCTAATTTAGATTAAATCAATCGATTTATTGTCATGCTTTTTTCCTCAGTTGGTCAGAACAAACGTGGCAGACTTGTTACTTGTTCAGATGACAATATCCGGTGAAAATTCTTATTTGGGTCATATATTCCAAGACGTAGGCTAGAATCTGTGATTGTGAAGTACAGTAAATATACACACCGGTGCGGTGATTGACTGCCACACATTCACCTCCAAACATTAGATTCATCTGCGCTGGAGCCGTACCGGCACACAACCCACGCAAGGAAGATAATTCTGCAAACAGCTGCAATTGCAGGGTTTTAAACAGAGATGGCGACAAAGAGGCAAAACTTACGGACTGCAGCTTTAAATATTGAGAAACAGTGTGTATTATATGTTTATAATTTTTAAATGCTGCTTACTCATTTATGAGAAGGAACCAAGTAGAGGACACATATGCAGTTACTTTTTTTTGGTTGATATAATCCTTAGGTGTGTAAATGTATAATTGCCTTTTCATTCTTTTTTCAGTTTTATTTAAATTTTAAACTAAAAATAAATGTATTTTAAAGTTTAGAATTAGACAGCCTTTGCACACAGGCTTATGCTGGCAACTCATCAGTGGACTTTCCTCGTTAATATTGGCTATCTTTTTTCACACTTTTCTCATTCTATATTTCTGACGTTCGAAAAGTGCCTCTTACTGGCAGAGAATGAATGTTCATTTTCAATAATCCAGTCTGTAGTTTTTGTTCAGA
>NW_015625574.1:1241422-1241784 GCF_001515625.1 Sinocyclocheilus rhinocerous
TAATGCTGTAAAATATAGAGTCATTTGGTACTACATTACTATAATATTGAAGGTTAAAATTGACTGATTTGTAAGCTATAGCATACAACTGTTAAAATTACACAATGAAGTTTTTAAAATAATACAATTTACAAATATATTGCATTTTATAAGTTACTTATTTATAATAAGTTACAATTACATAATAATATTTCTACTTCAATTCGTTTTTTTAAATATAAAAATTTAAATGGTGGCTGTCATAAAAAATTTATGGATTTATTCAAACATGAATTAAACATTTAGTAAAAATTATAATGAATATGTTATATGGTGCATATATTTAGCAAAATACCCCTCTGTACAGTTTATTTTTCTGGCTG